>NW_026571070.1:8574126-8576626 GCF_026225935.1 Boleophthalmus pectinirostris
TTAGTAGCAAGTAGTAGTTAGTAGTAGCAGTAGTAGTAGTAGCAGTAGTAGTAGTAGTAGTTAGTAGTAGTAGTATAGTAGTAGTAGTAGTAGTAGTAGTAGTAGTAGTAGTAGTAGTAGTAGTAGTAGTAGTAGCAGTAGTAGTAGTAGTAGTAGCAGTAGTAGTCAGTAGTAGTAGTAGTAGTAGTAGTAGTAGTAGTAGTAGCAGTAGTTAGTAGTAGTTAGTAGTAGTAGTAGTAGTAGCAGTAGTAGTAGTAGTAGTAGTAGTAGTAGTAGTAGTAGTAGTTGGAGCTTGTGTGTTTTCTGTGGCCTTCAGTGGTGTTTGTCTCCACGTCGCCCTCTCCTGCCCGCGGCTCAGATCAGCACGTGACTGTGATTTTAAATAAATATTGATCGTCATTTCAGAAAAACTCACCCCCCAAAGGTCAAACTGTTCTGACTTCAGCAGGAGATTTAAAAACCTCTAAAACTCCATTTTCTCTGGTGATGATGTTGTTTCCTCGTCAAAAAACACACCCTTGTGTTTTGTTTCACTCGCGGACTTGTGTTTTGTTTCACTCGCACACGTTTAACGCACAAACTCTGCAGATTTACGCTGAAAACTACGAAACAAAACACACAACTCCAGGTCTGTTTGTGGGGAGGAAACAACATGAATCTGTGTGTCATTCGTTCATTCGTTTTTCAAAATAAAACCAAAAATAAGAAAATGAAAAAATAACAGTTTTCTTCATTATTTGTCTCCAAAACCAAAATGAAATAATGGATAACGGAGAATGATTCTGGTCTCAGTTCTGGTATTAATCCCGGTCTCAGTCTTGGTCTCAGTCTTGGTCTCAGTTCTGGTCTGAGTTCTGGTCTCAGTCTTGGTCTCAGTCTTGATCTCACTCTTGGTCTCAGTCTCTTGGTCTCAGTTCTGGTCTCAGTTCTGGTCTCAGTCTTGGTCTCACTCTTGGTCTCAGTCTTGGTCTCAGTTCTGGTCTCAGTTCTGGTCTCAGTCTTGGTCTCACTCTTGGTCTCAGTCTTGGTCTCGGTTCCGGTCTTAGTCCTGGTCTCAGTCCTGGTCTCACTCTTGGTCTCACTCTTGGTCTCAGTCTTGGTCTCTGTTCCGGTCTCAGTTCTGGTCTCAGTTCTGGTCTCAGTTCTGGTCTCAGTCTTGGTCTCGGTTCCGGTCTTAGTCCTGGTCTCAGTCCTGGTCTCAGTCTCTGGTCTCAGTCTTGGTCTCAGTTCTGGTTCTGGTCCTGGTCTCAGTTCTGGTCTCAGTTCTGGTCTCAGTCTTGGTCTCAGTTCTGGTTCTGGTCCTGGTCTCAGTCCCGGTCTCAGTCCTAGTTTAGTCCTGTTTTAGTCCTAGTTTAGTCTTGGTTTTAGTTCTGGGTTTAGTCCTGGTTTTAGTCCTGGTTTAGTCCTGTTTTTAGTCCTGGTTCAGTCCTGGTTCAGTTCTGTTTTAGTCCTGGTTTTAGTCCTGGTTTAGTCTTGGTTTTAGTCCTGGTTTAGGTCCTTTAGTCCTGGTTTTAGTCCTGTTTAGTCCTGGTTTAGTCCTGGTTTTAGTCCCGGTTTAGTCCTGTTTTAGTCCTGGTTTAGTCCTGGTTTTAGTCCTGTTTTAGTCCTGGTTTTAGTCCTGGTTTAGTCTGTTTTAGTCCTGGTTTAGTCCTGGTTTAGTCCGTTTTAGTCCTTGTTTAGTCCTGGTTTAGTCCTGGTTTTAGTCCCGGTTTAGTCCTGTTTTAGTCCTGTTTAGTTAGTCCTGTTTAGTCCTGGTTTAGTCCTGGTTTAGTCCTGGTTTTAGTCCTGGTTTTAGTCCTTTAGTCCTGGTTTTAGTCCTGTTTAGTCCTGTTTTAGTCCTGGTTTAGTCCTGTTTTAGTCCTGTTTTAGTCCTGGTTTAGTCCTGGTTTTAATCCTGGTTTTAGTCCTGTTTCAAGTCCTGGTTTTAGTCCTGTTTAGTCCTGGTTTAGTCCTGTTTTAGTCCTGGTTTAGTCCTGGTTTAGTCCTGGTTTTAGTCCTGGTTTAGTCTTGGTTTTAGTCCTGTTTTAGTCCTGGTTTAGTCCTGGTTTAGTCCTGTTTTAGTCCCGTTTTAGTCCTGTTTTTAGTCCTGTTTTAGTCCTGTTTTAGTCCTGGTTTTAGTCCTGTTTTAGTCCTGTTTTAGTCCTGTTTTAGTCCTGTTTTAGTCCTGGTTTAGTCCTTTTAGTCCTTTAGTCCTGTTTTAGTCCTTTAGTTTTAGTCCTGGTTTTAATCCTGGTTTTAGTCCTGTTTTAGTCCTGGTTTTAGTCCTGTTTTAGTCCTGTTTTAGTCCTGTTTTAGTCCTGGTTTAGTCCTGGTTTAGTCCTGTTTTAGTCCGTTTTAGTCCTGTTTTAGTCCTGTTTTAGTCCTGTTTTAGTCCTGTTTTAGTCCTGGTTTAGTCCTGTTTTAGTCCTGTTTTAGTCCTGGTTTAGTCCTTTTAGTCCTGTTTAGTCCTGTTTAGTCCTGTTTTAGTCCTGTTTTTAGTCCTGGTTTAGTCCTGTTTTAG
>NW_026571070.1:8579126-8629126 GCF_026225935.1 Boleophthalmus pectinirostris
AATAAAACTTATCAAAAATATCAGAACTGAACAAGAACTAAACCAGGACTGAACGGACTAAACCAGGACTAAAACAGGACTGAACCTGGACTAAAACGGGACTAAAACAGGACTAAACCAGGACTGAACCTGGACTAAACCTGGACTAAAATGGGACTAAACCAGGACTAAAACAGGACTGAACCTGGACTAAAACGGGACTAAAACAGGACTAAACTGGACTAAACAGGGACTAGAAGAGGACTAAACCAGGACTAAACCAGGACTGAACCAGGACTAAAACCGGACTAAACCAGGACTATAAACCAGGACTAGAAGAGGACTGAAACCAGGACTAAAACCAGGACTAAACCAGGACTAAAAGGACTAAAACCAGGACTATAAACCAGGACTAAAGAGGACTGAAACCAGGACTAAACCAGGACTAAACCTGGACTAAAACGGGACTAAACCAGGACTACTAAACCAGGACTAGAAGAGGACTGAACCAGGACTAAAACAGGATTGAACCTGGACTAAAACGGGACTAAAACAGGACTAAACCAGGACTGAACCTGGACTAAAACGGGACTAAAACCAGGACTAAACCAGGACTAAACCTGACTAAACCAGGACTAAAAGGACTAAACAGGACTAAAACAGACTGAACCTGGACTAAAAGGACTAAAAACAGGACTAAACTGGACTAAACCAGGACTAGAAAGGACTAAACCAGGAATAAACCCCGACTAAACAGGACTGAACCAGGACTAAACCAGGTCTAAACCAGGACTAAACCAGGACTAAACAGGACTAAACCAGGACTAAACTCAGACTAAACCAGGACTAAAATCATTTATTCTCGAAGCTCTGGTCAAAAATCCTTTCTTTTTTTTTTGTTTTTTGTTTTTTTTTCTTATTGACGTTTCCATTGTTCCTCGGGATCGATGTAAAGAGGTGGATTTGAGCGCCGCCAATGAACGCGCCGATAATTCCCTCGGCGTAATTGCTTTGTTGATTTGAAAGAATTGTTCCATTGATGTGTGTGTGTTTTTGTTGTTTTTTTCTTTTCTTTTTCTTTTTTTTTCTCAGGTTTTAAAGAGAAATTGTGTGGAAAAAAGCTGTCAATATTCCTTTGATAATGACGTTTTTTATCTAAATATGGTGGGTCTGCTTCTAGTAACTGCCAAAAGGAGCATTGTGGAACTTTTCTGTCTGCGTTTCCATGGTGATGTGATTCATTTCAATGGATTCTCTCACATTATGGTATAAAACTAACGACTAACGAAGGACTTAAACCAGGACTAAAACAGGACTAAACTAGGACTAAACAAGGATTAAACTGGACTAAAAGAGGACTAAACCAGGACTAAAAGAGGACTAAACCAGGACTAAAACGGAACTAAACCAGGACTAAAACAGAACTGGACCAGGACTGAAACAGGACTAAAACACGACTAACGAAGGACTAAACCAGGACTAAAACAGGACTAAACTAGGACTAAACAAGGATTAAACTGGACTAAAAGAGGACTAAACCAGGACTAAAAGAGGACTAAACCAGGACTAAAACGGAACTAAACAAGGACTAAACCAGGACTAAAACAGGACTGAACCAGGACTAAAACAGAACTAAACTAGGACTAAACAAGGATTAAACTGGACTAAACCAGGACTAAAACTGGACTAAACCAGAACTAAACCAGGACTAAACCAGGACTAAAACAGGACTAAACCAGGACTAAACCAGGACAAAACCAGGACTAAAACAGGACTGAACCAGGACTAAACCAGGACTAAAACAGGACTGAACCAGGACTAAACCAGGACTAAAACAGAACTAAACTAGGACTAAACCAAGACTAAACAAGGACTAAAACAGGACTTAACCAGGACTAAATCGGGACTAAACCAGGTCTAAACCAGGATTAACATCCCCAACCAAGACTTTTCCTGTACTATAGAGTCCAGTGTTTTCTCTCAGATGTGATTGACAGCTGTATATCCACAGTCCCAGACGAAGTTACAGGTCAGATCTGTGGAGCGGTGACCCCACTTTCACCTTTACCTGTTTTTTAAAGTTATTTTTGAGCTATAAAACTCCTGTAATTTAATAAAAACTGCATATTTAACTGCGATGCTGTACTGTCGAACCTAACAGGCAAAGCAACAACATCACCATGGAAACAATCATGTGCAGATGCCCCATCAGAAAAGTTACGCAGTGCACCTTTAAGTTACAAGGACATGTGCCAATATGCAAATCTTGACAGTTTATTTATTTATTATTTAATTTTAATTTAATTTAATTTAGTTATTTAGTTCTTTTTTTTTTTTATTTATTTACTTATTATTTTATTTAATTAATACATTTTATTTAATTTATTAATTTAGTTATTTAGTTATTATTTTTATTTCTTTTTATTTATTTATTTCATTATTTTATTTATTTATTTATTTTTATTTATTTTATTTATTTATTTATTTATTTATTTATTTTATTTATTTTATTTATTTTTTATTTTATTTATTTATTTACTTATTTATTTTCAGCCATAGAAAAAGGAATATCTAGTTATTTAGTTAAAGCTGCACTACGTAACTTTTCTGGTGCCATTTTACTTGCCTCCATGGAGATATTTTCAGTTTGTCTCCTCCAAACTCCAAAAACAGTTTTTCTAATTCTCAAAAAAACACTTGGAAAAACGTGCATCTCGACCGCGACGAGGAGTTTAATGCAATACCACGGAACATTCAAGGCTAAGTAAGGACAGTCGCCATGGAAACGAGCAGGTGAAAGGCCCTCGGGTGAAATCAATAGATGAAAAACAAAGAGAATATCAGTTCTTGTGGCTGCGTGAAGTGTTTTTATTTCATACTTTTGTGTTTCGTGGAAAAGCTCAGTGTGGACTTGAGGTTTGTCGTCATGGAAACAAGCATGGACCTCAAACATGAGACTCACGACAACAAGAGCCACAGCACGTCACCGAGAACTAAACCAGGACTAAACCAGGACTGAAACAGGACTAAACCAGGACTAAACCAGGACTGAACCAGGACTAACCAGGACTAAACCAGGACTGAAACCAGGACTGAACCAGGACTGAAACAGGACTGAAACAGGACTGAACAGGACTGAACCAGGACTGAAAACAGGACTGAAACAGGACTAAACCAGGACTGAAACAGGACTAAAACCAGGACTGAACCAGGACTGAAACAGGACTGAAACAGGACTAAACCAGGACTAAACCAGGACTGAAACCAGGACTGAACCAGGACTGAAACAGGACTGAAACCAGGACTGAACCAGGACTGAACCAGGACTGAAACAGGACTGACTAAACCAGGACTGAAACAGGACTAAACCAGGACTGAAACCAGGACTAAACCAGGACTAAACCAGGACTGAACCAGGACTGAACCAGGACTGAACCAGGACTGAAACAGGACTGAACCAGGACTAAACCAGGACTAAACCAAGACTAAACCAGGACTAAACCAGGACTGAACCAGGACTGAACCAGGACTGAAACCAGGACTAAACCAGGACTAAACCAGGACTAAACCAGGACTAAAACCAGGACTAAACCAGGACTGAAACCAGGACTAAACCAGGACTAAACCAGGACTAAACCAGGACTAAACCAGGACTGAACCAGGACTAAACCAGGACTGAACCAGGACTAAACCAGGACTAAACCAGGACTGAACCAGGACTAAACCAGGAATAAACCAGGACTAAACCAGGACTAAACCAGGACTAAACCAGGACTAAAACAGGACTGAACCAGGACTAAAACAGGACTGAACCAGGACTGAACCAGGACTAAATCAGGACTAAAACAAGACTAAACCAGGACTAAAACAAGACCAAACCAGGACTAAACCAGGACTAAACCAGAACTGAAACAGGACTAAAACAGGACTAAAACAGGACTGAACCAGGACTAAACCAGGACTGAACCAGGACTAAACCAGGACTAAAACAAGACCAAACCAGGACTAAACCAGGACTAAACCAGATCTAAACCAGATCTAAACCAGGACTAAACCAGGACTAAAACAGGACTAAACAAGGACTAAAACAGGACTAAACCAGGACTAAACCAGGACTAAAACCAGACTAAACCAGGACTAAACAGGACTAAACCAGGACTAAACCAGAACTAAGCCAGGACTAAAACAGGACTAAACAAGGACTAAACCAGATCTAAACCAGGACTAAACCAGATCTAAACCAGGACTAAACCAGGACTAAAACAGGACTAAACAAGGACTAAAACAGGACTAAACCAGGACTAAACCAGGTTTAGTTTTACAGATTTCCGCGCAGACGTTTTAACCCTAATCTGAGGACACCTGCTGCTTCTTCACAGACGTTAATCTGTCACCGCCACAAACCACAGACGCCGACCGACCAATCAGAGCGCAGCGTCACAGCCTATGGATCACAGCCTATGGATCACTTCAGGTACTACAGGCACTAATGAGGGAAGAGGAGGAGGGGACAAAATGTATTTAGTTACACAATACTGAAAACCGGCTCGAACTTGATCTCGATACTAAGGAACAGTATCTCGATATTCAATACTCGATTCTTGATACTGGATACTGATTCTCTTTAGACGATAGAATGTGATTTTCAACATTAAATATTTGTACTTTCTGAACCAAGATTAAAACAGGGCTAAAAAAAAAGGGTTAAAACAAGACTGAAACAGGACTAAACTAGGACTAAAACAGGACTGAACCAGGACTGAACCAGGTCTAAACTAGGACTAAAACAGGACTAAAACAGGACTAAACCAGGACTGAAACAGGACTGAAACAGGACTGAAAACAGGACTGAAACAGGACTGAAACAGGATTAAAACAGGACTAAAACAGGACTAAACCAGGACTGAAACAGGACTGAAACAGGACTGAAACAGGACTGAAACAGGACTGAAACAGGACTAAAACAGGACTAAAACAGGACTAAACCAGGACTGAAACAGGACTGAAACAGGACTAAAACAGGACTAAACCAGGACTAAACCAGGACTGAAACAGGACTGAAACAGGACTGAAACAGGACTAAAACAGGACTAAAACAGGACTAAACCAGGACTGAAACAGGACTGAAACTGGACTGAAACTGGACTGAAACTGGACTAAACTAGGGCTAAACTAGGACTAAAACAGGACTAAACCAGGACTAAAACCAGGACTGAAACAGGACTAAACTAAGGCTAAAACAGGACTAAACCGAAACTGAACCAAGACTAAAACTGGACTAAAAAAGGGCTAAAACAGGACTGAAACAGAACTAAAACAGGATTTAAACAGGACTAAAACAGGATTTAAACAGGACTAAAACAGGACAGAACAAGGACTAAAACACAAAAATTTCCTGCTTCAACTCAATTTCGATACGAAGGAATAGACGTGATACTCAATACTGATATTGATTCTCTTCAGATAATAACATAACATTAACATTTAACATAAACTGTTTGTACTTTCTTTTATATTTCCATGTGGTTTTAATCCCTCAGTGGTCCAGGTGAGTATTCTAGTCTATTTGCTCTTTTACTTGTTCTGGTTCAGTTCAAACTCGTTCTAAAACTTCAGTAAAGGTTCATTTCTGACCTGAGAATGTGACTTTTTTAGTATCAATACCTGCTCAAATGAGTATCTAGTTTCAGTACTAATTTTAATAGCAGTTAGTTTCTGATTTTTGATACTTTTGACGACCTACATATTATTTCAACCTCATATTTATGTCTCCAGCTCCAAAAAGTTTAAAATAAATAAATAAATAAAATAAAACTTGCTCATAACTTTCTGGAAGTGGGATGTTAAAACCACACCATTCTTTATTGAGATACATTTGTTTTATGTCACACTGTGGAATATTTTAGCCAAAAAAACAACATTTCCATGGAAACGAGCAGAAGGAGGTCAAATGGAGTCAGGTTTGTGGAGATGCAAGCTCATTCAGAGTAAGGACACATGTTTCTACATTTCTCATAAAAAAAAAAAAAATATATATATATATATATATATATATACACACATATATATATATATATATATATATATATATATATATATATATATATATATATATATATATATATATATATATATATATATATATATATATAAAATGTATGTATGCATGTATATGGTATAAATTTACAAAAAGATCAATATATTATTTTAATTCACCCAATATTTATTATTATAAGTATGAAAACATTCCCTCTTTACTGACAGCAGAAGTTTGTCTCGATCTCAGTTATAATTGAGTCAAATATTCATGACTCTTTCTGTGGGTTTGAGGCGCCCTCGTGTGGCCAAACACGATATTACATCACAGTTTTGTGTGGATCTTTTGGTGATCGTTTTTAAATTCATGAAACATATTTGTGCTTCTTTTAACCTTCTGCGAACAACATAACATCTGTTCAAGTTTTGATTTTAATTAAATACAAATAAAACTGATAAAAGTTTGATAGTGAATATTTTAAGACCAAACTGTGTAAAATAAAATAGGAGTTTTCTCATGTTTTTTGTCCTTGTTTAACTTTTGTCCTTGGTTTGGATTTCTCCATCTCTCCCTCCCCCTCTCTCTCTCTCCTCTATACTAAAATATATACAGAACTGCTCTCTCTCTCTCTTTCTCTCTTTCTCCACTCTCTCCATCTGTCTCTCTCTCTCTCTCTTTCATATCTAACTACACATTCAGCCATCCTCTCTTTCTCTGTTTCTTTCTCTCTCTCGCCTTGTCCTCTTCCTCTCCATCTCTCTTTCCCCCTTACCTCTCTTTCTCTTTCTCTCTCTTCCTCTCCTCTCTCTCTCCTTTATACTAAAACATACAGAGCTGCCCTACCTCTCTCTCTTTCTTCTTCTTTCTCCTTTCCCTATCCTTTTCTCTTTCTTTCTCTTTCTTTCTCTCTCTCGCCTTGTCCTCCTCCCCTCCCTCCCTCTCTTTCTTTCTCTCTCTTATTCCCCTGTCCTCTTTCTGCCTAACTTCATTTTTCTCTTTTCATATTCAGTCATCCTCTCTCTCTCTCTTTCTCTCACTCTCTCCTTGTTCTCTTTCCCTCCATCATATCTCTCTCTCCCTTACCTCTATCTATCTATCTATCTATCTATCTATCTATCTATCTATCTATCTATCTATCTATCTATCTATCTATCTATCTATCTATCTATCTCTCTGTCCTCCTTACCTCTTTCTCTCTCTTCCTCTCCTCTCTCTCTATACTAAAATATACAGAGCTTTTCTACCTTTCTCTCTCTCTTTTTTTGTCTTTTTCTCCACTCTCCCTCTGTCCTTTTTCTCCCTCACTTCTTTCGCTCTTTCTCTCTCCAACTGACTCTCTTCTCTTTTCTTTTTCTCTGTCCCTATCCTCCTCTCTCATCTCCTTTCTCTCTCTCTCTGTCCTATAAAACTATATATTCAGCCATCCTCTCTCTCTCTCTCTCTCTCCTTGTCCTCTTTCCCTCCATCTCTCTGTCCCCTTTACCTCTCTTTCTCTCTCTTCCTCTCCTCTCTCTCTTCTCTATACTAAAATATATATAGCTGCTCTCTCTCTCTCTCTCTCTTTTTTTCTTTCTTTCTTTCTCCTTTCCCTATGTTTTCTCTCTCCTCTCCCTCTCTTTCTTTCTCTCTCTTATTCTCCTGTCCTCTTTCTGCCTAACTTCGTTTTTCTCTTTTCTTTTTTTCGTATCGTATTCAGTCATCCTCTCTCTCTCTCCCTCTCTCTCTCCTTGTCCTCTTTCCCTCCATCTCTCTCTCTCCCTCTCTTTCCCTCCCCCTTCTCTCTCCTCTATACTAAAATATACAGAGCTGTTCTACCTCTCCCTCTCTCTTTCTTTCTCTCTCTCTTTCTCCACTCTCTCCCTCTGTCGTTTTTCTCTCTAACTCTTTTGCTCTCTCCCTCTCCCTCTCTCTCTATCCTCTCCCCATCGTTTTTCTCTCTTCCCATCTCCTTTCTTTTTCCCTCTTTCCTACATAACTATTCATCCATCCTCTCCTTCTCTCTCTCTCTCTCTCTCCTTCTCCTCTTTCTCTTCATCTCTCTGTCTCTTACCTCTCTTTTTCTTTCTTTCTCCCTCTCTCTTCTTTATACGAAAATATAGAGAGCCGCTCTCTCTCTCCTTCTTCTTTCTTTCTTTCTCCACTCCCCATCTCCTTTCTCTCTCCCTCTCTTCTCTATATATTCAGCATTTCTCTCTCTCTCTCACCTTGTCCTCTTTCCCTCCGTCTCTTTTGTTCTCTCTTTCTCTCCTCATCCCTTGTCCTCTTTCTTCCTAACTTCTTTTTTTTCTCTTTTTTCTCCCTCCCCCTCTCTCCTCATCCTCCTCATCCTCATCTCTTCTCTCTTTCGTTCTTTCTTTCTCTTTCTATCCTTTTCCTGCCCTTCCCAACTACACATTCAGCCATCACCTCTTTCTCTTTTTGTTCTCTCTCTTCTCTTATCGTCTTTCTTTTTCTCTCCCTCCCTCCCTCTCTCTCTCTTCTCTAACTATACATTCACTCTCTTTCTTTCTCTTTCTCCCTCGTCTGATTGTTTTGTTTTTCCCAAGCCTCTTTCCTTCTCTGACTCATCGGCTCTTAAATCCACATTAGGCTCCGTCCGTCCGAGCGCCGCGCTTCAAACGGAAATGAAATAAAAAAATAAAAATAAACCTGGGAGGATTCTGGTTTTATATTTGTAATTCTCGTAGTCTGAGGTCTCCCAAAGACTTTCTGTTTCTGTGGTGATTTATATTTGTTTCAGTTCGGCAATAGTTTTATTTAAAGATACAAAAAAATAAAATAAAATCATAAAAGTAAAACAGAAAAAAAAAACATTTAAAGAGTTTACAAAATTAATCAGAAATGGACTTAAACAAAGAATAAAACTTCAGTTGGTCAGTGTAAGGCTGCGCTAATCGAGACCAAGACCAGGCCGAGACCACAGGGTCCCAAGACCAGAGCTGAGTCCAGAGTCGAGACCGAGGCAAGACCGAGACTTTCAAAGATTGAGACAAGATCGAGACAAGACCGAAAGAAGACCGAGACTTTTAAAGACCGAGACAAGACCAAGACCAAGCGCCTTCAAGACCGAGACAAGACCGAGACTTTTAAAGACCGAGACTTTTAAAGACCGAGAGACAAGACCGAGACTTTTAAAGACCGAGACAAGACCGAGACAAGACCGAGACAAGACCGAGACAAGACCGAGACAAGACGAGAGACGAGACAAGACCGAGACAAGACCAAGACGAGACTTTTAAAGACCGAGACAAGACAAGACCGAGACAAGACCAAGACTTTGAGACAAGACCGAGACAAGACCGAGACAAGACCAAGACCGAGACAAGACGAGACTTTGAGACAAGACGAGACACCGAGACTTTTAAAGACCGAGACAAGACGAGACAAGACCGAGACAACCGAGACAAGACCGAGACAAGACCGAGAGACAAGACCGAGACAAGACCGAGACCAAGACAGACCTTTGAGACTGAGACAAGACCGAGACAAGAGACAAGAACCTTGAGAGACCAAGACAAGACCGAGAGACTTAAAGACCGAGACAAAGACCAAGAAGACAAGACCGAGACAAGACCGAGACAGACCGAGACAAGACCGAGACAAAGAACCGAGACAAGACCGAGACCGAGACCTTCAAGAAGAGACCGAGACAAGAACAAGACCAAGTGCCTTTGAGACCGAGACAAGACCGAGTCCAAATATGCTCGAGTTGGACTGTATAAAAACGTTTCGAGGCCGATCTCGGGACCAAGATCGATCTCGTGTACTACGACACTAGTACAGATTGCATGAACTATTCTCTTATTTTGTTCTAAAATTTGTTTATTATTTTTGTTTATGTCCGTTCGTTGACTCATTTAGTTTTGTTCATTTGTATAAAACACTGTTGCCATGTTAATATTACGTTTGTTAATCTGTTTAGTCTAATTTACTTTATTTACCTCAGCACTGTTTGAGTTTCTGTTTTGGTTTAATCCGTGAGGAGGATAAAAGAGCGTCTTACAACAGGACCAGGACTATGTTGTTGTTTGTTTTTTTTCTTTTTGTTTGCCTGTTAAACCTGGAATAAATCTCGGAAAATGCAGCTTTGCATCTGGACTAAGTAAGTTTTCGTTCACAAAGAGTCACTACAAAAACGATAGAGGTACAGATCTGTCGACTTTTAATAGAAAAACAATGAAGCAGACTCCCCCTAGTGGCAACACATTGACACTGCAAGTTCAAAATCCTCAAATAACAATTAAAGTTTGACAAAAGCTTAACAAAAGTCGATACAGAAACATTTTAGAATTACTACTAAAAATTTTTGTGTATCTATTGCCTTAAGGATTCAGATTACAAACTTCTCTAATATTTTTTATTATTATTATTTATATTATTATTTATGTATTTATTTTTTATTATTTATTTATTTATTATTTATTTATTTATTTATTATTTATTTATGTATTTATTTATTTATTTATTTATTGCGCATGCTTTTATTTTGTTGGCATCAATTTAAAGAGAACAACAACAAAAAATCTGACAATTAACATAAATACATATTCCTACTACTACTACTATTATTATTCCAAAACTACAAATATATGAAATAAAAAATACCGAGAGATATCGTCCAATCATCCAATTAAATCACCACCTTAGAGCTTTTATTTATTTTTTTTACTATACCTTCTTAGTAATTTAGTTGGTCGTATTAGAAAATAAGTAAAGATTTAAATTATTTTCGATGTCATCATAAATAAACACTAAAAATACATAAGCTACCTGATTTTTACTGACTTAAAAATGTAAAAAAACAAAAATAGATGAGTTTATAAGCGCTTTTTTACAACTTTCAAATAGACCGGAGCGGAGTTTTGCAGTGACGGTACAGTTAAAAACAACTGGCATGCTAACACACACTTCCTGATCCTCGACAAAACACTGTAATTAGACGCAGAGAGTTCGCAGCAGACTTATTTTGATCTTTTATAATATCCCGGGGCTGCACGTTTTGCACAAATACGTGGGGGGGAAAAAAATCTTGTACAGGGACTTTAAATCAAAACAGGAACAAAGGTCATGACTCAGGAAGTGCTCGTTTGATTTAAAGCAGATTTGTGTGGTTTTATGTGTCACTCAAACACATCTGAATTGGCTTTTTTTAAATGAATGGGGTGTTTGTGTTTAGAGCTGGAGTCATTCAGAAAACACGGGACCACAAACTGTCTCCATGTGTCCACAGAGTGTCACACAGACGGGGCTTCGGGCTTCGGTCTGGGGTCTGGGTCTTGGGTCTCTGGGGTCTTGGGTCTGGGTCTGGGTCTGGGGTCTCTGGGGTCTGGGGTCTGGGTTGGGTCTGGGGTCTGGGGGGTCTGGGGTCTGGGGTCTTGGGTCTTGGGTCTGGGGTCTGGGGTCTTGGGTCTGGGGTCTTGGGTCTGGGGTCTGGGGTCTTGGGTCTGGGGTCTTGGGTCTGGGGTCTGGGGTCTGGGGTCTTGGGTCTGTGAGACTCTGGGTCACAGCTGAGTTTGGTTCATATTTGTAAAAGTGACATGTTGTTGTGAGTAAATTTGCCAATTCGTTTAAAAATCTACAATATTTGTCCAAAAAAAATTCAAAAAAAAATCACAAGTTTGTTTTAAGATTTTGATCACTTCAACTGGGGAGTGATACTACTGCTACTACTACTACTACTACTACTACTACTACTACTGCTACTACTACTACTACTACTACTACTACTACTACTACTACTACTACTACTACTACTACTACTACTGCTACTTAACTACTACTACTACTACTACTACTGCTACTACTACTACTTACTACTACTACTACTACTACTACTACTACTACTACTACTACTACTACTACTACTACTACTACTACTACTACTACTACTACTTTTACTACTATTACTACTACTACTACTGCTACTACTACTACTACTACTACTACTACTACTACTACTACTGTAATACTACAATTACTACTACTGCTACTTTTACTACTACTTACTACTACTACTACTACTACTACTACTACTGTAATACTACAATTACTACTACTGCTACTTTACTACTACTACTACTACTACTACTACTACTACTACTACTACTACTACTACTACTACTACTGTCTGCTACTACTACTAGTACTACTTTTACTACTACTACTATTACTACTTGTAATGTAGCCAGTACATTACTTGGGCCTAGGGCTAAGTAGAGTAAAATGATGGGAAGCAAAGTTTTAGAAGTGTTTATTGGAAATTAGGTGCAGATTGTAGTTACCTGAAAAAAGAAAAGGAAATAAGTAAAAGTGCATTGAAATTGTAAAAGTAATTCTAGTGAAGTAATTGTACTTTACCCTCTGGTGTGGTCTGCCTCAGGTGCTCCGGCCAAAAGAGTCCCCGGGAAGCCAGAGCACCTTAAGAAGGTTCCGGGGCAGCCAACTATGTTGTTTGGAGGAGGGGAGCACAAAAGTTTTACTTTTTCTATTTGGTATTTTAAAAACATGAAACACTGCTAATTTAAATAAAGAGACATATATTTTTGTAATGTATATAATTGGATGTTGTTTGGGCACTGTTTTTGATAATTAGCTTTTAAATATTAAATGTACAAATTATGGGTACTTACCTGCTCGTTAAAGTGGCGTCTCCCAATTAGCACAGGGCCTTTAAAAGAAGCCAGCCTCACATTGTTCAAGAGTACACTACTACATGCCTGTTTATTTTTACTTTTGTAAATAGTTTTGTCTACTACTATCTAACTGACTTACTTTTAACTAACATACTACACTACTACTAATGCAATACTACAATTACTACTACTGCTACTTTTACTACTACTTCCACTACGACTACTACTACTGTAATACTGCAATTACTACTCCTGCTACTTCTACTACTACTACTACTACTATTACTACTACTACAATTGTAATCTACTACAGGAACTATATTATTGTACTTCTACTACTACTACTGTTACTTGTGCTACTACTACTGCTACTATTACTATTACTTCTTCTACTACTGCTACAACTACTCCTACTACTACCACCTCTACTGTAATACTACTACAGGAACTATACTATTCTACTACTACTACTGTCTGCTACTATTGCTACTACTACTACTACTACTAGTACTACACCAATATAATCATTAAGTCAGAGAAGAAATACACAAAAATTGTTCTTTTTATCGCACCAAAAAACCTTATCTTACATGAGCGAGCTTGCATCTCCACAAACCTGACTCCTGTATGTCCTGGACGAGGGTACTTCCTATTTGTTTCCATGGAAATGTTGTTCCTTTGTCTATAATATTCCATAGTATTTCACATCTGTCATAACATATCTAACTCTACGGAGAATGATCCAAAGTATGGTTTAAACTTTCTATTTCTGTGGGATTTTGCAGGTGAAATGCCACCCCCAGAAAGTTCCGCAGTGCTACTTTAACCACAACCCATTTCCCAACCTGTATTATATCAGACCGTCCCTCCGGAGTGTACTATCTGACTTTAATCTTTGTTTAAAAGGAGGGAGATTCTGGTCCAGACTCCACACACAGACCACACCAACCTCAAACTCTTAAGTCTCCTTTTAAGTTCTCAAAACACAAACTTTATCTCGATTAATATTTAGACTTTCCTCAGAATTTCTCTTTTTAATTTCCTGTATTTACTCGTACACAAAACTCTGCTCTTTGAATCGTAAACCTTTCATCTTTAATTGACCTCAAATGTCCGCGTGTGACCTTAAAGCCGGTTCAGCCTGTATCTGTGTTTGGGGTCGGGGAGGATTTTGTTGCTTAAGGGATTTGAGAAAACGATGAGGAGGAAATCAAATCTGCTCAATATTGTCCAAGAATTATGTCAGAGAATGAACGTATGTTTTTAACAAAGCGAGGAAAGAGGCGAGGGGGAAATGATCCTGAGTCATCAAAGGTTCGTATTAAAGGTTTCAAGCAGAGACTGTTTATTTAAATGGACACAGCTTAGGAAGTGAGCATGGGGGGCGCTTCCTGCTCCATCGACTCTGGCTCCAGTCCACTTTGTACTGAAAAATTGTCACCTCTCCTTTATTTTGATATTTTGTCTGTAAATTTGTTCCTGTTTCTAATATGGGACTTGGCTCTAAATTCGCTCCTAGAACTGCAGCCTCAGTGAGCTTCATTTGACTGGAACAGACTGGAACTGAACACTGTGGGTGACGCACACACTCCCATAGTCCACTTCTTTACACAGTCTATAGCAGGCATGTCCAAACTATGGCCCGGGGGCCAAATGCGGCCCTCAGACACATTTTTCTTGGTCCTCAGGCTTCCAGGAGAATTGGCCCAAAGTATCTTGCATCAATGAAAAATTAACTTTTTATTGCAAGTTTTTTGAAAATCTACCTTGATAAAGCCAATATTTAATATATAGTTTAACTTCTTAGGTTCTTTTTAAAGACTGCTAGCTGCAAGCCATCTTCAGAACTGTCACCGCTTGCAGCTAGCAGCCGAAACATGTCAACAAGGTAATACACTTTACTGCATTGTCTTTAAAAGAACCTAAGAAGTTAAAGTATATAAGAAGACATAATGAACATCATTGGCTTATTTAATATATTGTGTTTGGTTTTGAGGATCTTAGCATGAATAAAAGACTGACGGTTCATTCTAACGTGTTAAACATGCACATATTTCAATGATTCACTGTATTGAGCACCAGTCTGTGGCCCTCGATCAGCCCTCTGCTTTATCTGTGTTTAGATTTGTGGCCCTTGATGAAAAAAGTTTGGAGTTTTCAAGCTCTTTGACAGGAGTCTCCAACTTGTCGCTCGGAAGCTACCAGTTACGCTCCATCTCCTTCCAAGTCGCTCGCCAAAGGATTTCTGAATTATACATATTGTGCTGAATGACTCAAATTTGATGAAATACCTTTGTAAATGTATCATTCTGGCTACGTTCAGACTGCAGGACTTAACGCTCAATTCCGATTTTGTTGTGAAATCTGATGTTTTTGCGAGGTCGTTCACATTTCCAATTAAATGTGACTTGTATGTGACTCCAGTGTGAACTTTAAACGGCCCAAAAGTGTCCCGCATGTGACACTGGAGACACGACGACGTCAACCGCAGCGAGCGTGATCTGTGTTTACGGAAGTTGTCCAAACATGGACGCAGCATCGAGCACCTGGAGATTTTAAAGTTCCTCTCGTACCGGAGCCAGAACATGAACAACTTACTTGTTTTAAGGAGGAGATTGAGAAGGAGAAGGACGAGGTTTTTGGTCGTGGTGTTTTGTGGGGACAGCGGCAGCGACGTCCGTTGAAAGGAACGTGTGGATGTGGAGACGGAGCCAAGAGTGGTGAGTGGTGATGTGCTTCGCTTCAGTGACACGGAGTTCATTAACAATTTTCAGTCCTACTTCAGCGCAGAATAGTGACGTTTGTGTCTTGTTGATAATGTGTAGGTGGATGAATGCGCTTTGGCCGTTCACACTGAAGTCACATGTCAAAAGATCAGATATGTATCAGTTTCAGGAGCACATATCCAAGTGTCCTGGGTCACATTTGAAAAAATCTGATCTGTGTCGTTCAGTCATTAAAAGATCAGATACAGGAACATAGGGGCCAAAAAAATCGGATTTGGGTCACTTCAGGCTGCAGTCTGAACGCAGCCTTTGATGCCTAATTTTGTGCACTAATTAAATGGATAAAGTGTTATGTTTTATACGTATCTAACTGTTCCCCAATTAAGGCTTAATATGATCAATTTCTTGTGACTAGATACATTTACACTTTTATTGCCCCCATAGAGAAATTCATTTCCATGCACACAGAGCTGGTTTGGCACATACAGCAAAAGCACAACACAACAGACCTGGAGTTGTGTTTCGTTTTGTTTCATTCGCACATGTTTAACGCATAAACCCTGCATGTTTAGGCTGAGTTCTTCTGTCGCTCTGTTCCACCTTGTGATGTCATGTGATAATACAGGAATTGCTCCACTGCGTTTTTAAACTCCACACACCTTCACTAGAATCATTTGGATAGTTTCAGCTCTGGAATTTCCAATCTCAGCTAAACAAACAGCAAAAAGGAGCCGTTAACTTGAGTGGAAACAAAGTGGAACAGAGCATTTTGAGCTTCGTAGATGTAGACTGACTAATAATAAAGGATTACTGAAACATGAATGAAACAAAACACAACTCCAGGTCTGTTTTTGATGAGGTAAGAACATTATAACGTGACTCAAAGCTCACAAGAGTCATTATGATATATGAAAAAAAAAGTACTGCAATAAATCTGTGCTGTTTTTCCTGTATAATACGGATGTGATTTTCTTTTCAATAATTTTTACTGTAGTGTTATGAACTTAAAACAGATATTGGACTTTTTTTTTTGGGACATTTTTGGATTACCAGGTTAACTCCCAAAGCGTTGCGTAACTCGCTTTTGCGTTTTTATCATTTTATCAGACAAGACTTCATGGCATTATTTCTGACAGTCCGGTCCTCTCCTAGATCCTCCGTTTTTGAAGTCCTGCTGTTATAATGAGGTGTAATCACTACATCATCTTATTGAAAACATTCCCCTGGACTCATAAAACTGGCCCCGAGAATCTCCAAACACATCCCAGACGTCTCTTTGGGAATTCCACCGGACAAATCTGCCTCTGACGCTCCCCGAAGTAACTCAATATGACCTTAAATCACGGTTCAAAGAGGACACCATCTTCTCTTACATGTATTTTCCGACATATCTCTGGGGTGTTGTATCCGTACAGTCATCCGTGTTACAGTGGAAAACCCCAGTTAGCGACGCTTCCTCCAGGTTCACCTTAAAGAGCCTGTAGAAGAGTTTTTATCCATGTTTTTGAGCAAATTTCGTCTTATCCCAGCACGGATATATCGTATAAGCAGCTCCTGAGGTCAAAATAAGCGCGCTGTGTTCTGTCCGCATCTAAATATAAAGCGTTTTATTGTCGGAGAATAAGGAAGTGTGCTGTTAACATGCTAATTGGTGTTAGTTTTGGTCTTTGAAAGTTGTGAAAAGCGCTTATAAACTCATCTCTAGGGTCAATAATACTCGTTATAAACAGATCTGGAGTTGTGTTTTGTTTTGTTTCGTTCACACACGTTTAACTCACAAATCCTGCAGATTTAGGTTCTTTTCTCAGAACAGAAAACACTTAGTTCCACCTTGTGACATCATGTAGTAATACAGGATTGTATTTTTAAACTCCATACACCTTCACTGGAATCATACGGATAATTTCAACCCTGAAATTGCTGATCTCTACTGAACAAAAGGTAAAAGGAGCTCTGAACCTTTAACTTACTGAAAAATTTACCAATTTTAATCATCTTAATTGTGTTTTTAAGTGTCTTAATTAGGGGTGTGCAACAATATTAAAATAGGCAAGGCAAGGCAAGTTTATTTGTATAGCACAATTCGTACACAAAGTAATTCAAAGTGCTTTACAGAATAAGAAATACATTAAAATCATAATAAAAACAAATCAAAACATAAATAATCATGAAGATTAAAATTGAAAAAGAGAGACATAATAATCAAATATCGATATGTCACATTGTTTAATGCAGGGCCACATATCTAAACACAGATGAAGCAGAGGGCCGATCGAGGGCCGTGGACTGGTGCTGAATACAGAGAATAATTGAACTGTTAACACGTTAGAATGAACCATCAGTCTTTATTCATGCTGAGATCCTTAAAACCACACACTAAATACTAAATATTGGCTTTATCAAGGTAGATTTTCAAAAACCTTGAAGTAAAAAGTTGAATATTTAATTGATGCAAGGTCATTTGGGCCAATTCACCTGGAAGTCTCGCCTGATTCATCAGCCAGTTTTACTTCGTTTCACTTCGTACAAACCGTCTGACCTCGCAGCCTTAGATTTCGTTCGCTCGACAGTAGGTTGGTACTTTTTATCATTTAACCAGTCGCTGCTATTTGGTCGTGACGTATGTAATGCGCCGCAAACGGGGATAACTGGTATATTAAGCTTTTCCCCCCCGTAGGAAGGACAATAACATCTTTTTCCCCTTGGTAAAATTCATCAAACATTCTCTTTATTCTGGTTTTAAATCCTCGATCTCGGGAATCGTTGACAACACAGAATATATGACTCTTTGCTGATTGGCTGGTGCCTGAGTTTGCACTTCCGGGGTTTTTGCGAATCGTCTAGTGTATTTTGATTCCTGATCTAGTCATTGGAGAGAAATTAAATTTAGCGGAGACACTAGGTGGCGCCAGTCTGGCTACTGGAAGCCTGAGGGCCAAGAAAAATGTGTCCATTTAGTCCACGGGCCACAGTTTGGACATGCCTGGTTTAATGTAATGCTACAGTATCGATATCGATCCCGGCTGTATCGATATATCGCCAAGAGTATTTTTTTGGTTTATTTTACTAAGTGTGAAGAATCCCTCAGTCGTCCAGGTAGAATCCATTTATTTTACTAAATTATTTTGTTACAGCTACAGTTTTGTTGCTTGTTTAGTAGAAGGAAACTCATTTATGCGACACATTTGACATTTTCACTGTTTTGATGATTAAAATGTTTGTGTTTCATACGAACTTTGCACAAGAAGTGGTTTAATACAGATTTTTAATGTCACAGCCACGATTTAGCCTTTACTTTTTATTAAACCGCATTGAATCGATTTGAAATTTATCGTATTGAACTGAAAGTGCACTGTATCGTGGCCAAGGTATCGAGGTTTGTATCGTATCGGCAACTTCTTAATGATACCCAGTCGTAGTCTTAACCCTGATGTAACACTGAATTCAGAATTTGCCAGGACCATAAAATGTACACACAGAGTTACTACAAGATGAGCTATTAGTAGTAATTGTGCTGCCCCAATGTACAGGACACACTTCAGTCTCTGTCTCTGCCAAAGGAGCCAGACTGTGGAACTGTTTACCAGCCGATTCAAAATTGGAAACCAATAGCAACAAATGTAAGCGTAAATAAAAATTACTGTATGTTTCCAACTAAAAACGCACTGAAAATGTACTCAATCCTGGGCCCCCTGTTGTTCAATCTCTACATGCTGCCATTAGGCCAGTTAATAAGCAGCAATAATGTGTCCGTACCACAATTATGCAGACGACACTCAGATCTACGTCTCTCTGGCAGCAGGAGACTATGGACCAGTGGACTCACTTGGTCACTGCATCCAACAGATCAGTGTGTGGATGCAAAACAACTTTCTCCAGCTAAACTCTGACAAGACTGAAGTCATAGTGTTTGGTCCACAGAAACAAAGGGACAGTGTCAGCAGTCACCTCCAGTCTCTCTCTCTAAAAACCTTCAAATCAGGCAAGAAATCTCGGGGTAATAATGGACTCAGACTTGAACTTTAACAGCCACATCAAATCAATAACATCTGCAGCCTTTTACCATCTAAAAAACATAGCAAAAATCAAAGGTTTACTGTCTAAATCAGACTTGGAGAAACTTATCCATGCGTTTGTCTCCAGTAGGTTAGATACTGTAATGTTCTGCTCACTGGTCTCTCCAAACGAGCTGTGAGACGCTGCAGAACATCCAGAACATCCAGAACATCCAGAACATCCAGAACGCTGCAGCTCGGGTCCTTACTCGAACTAGGAAGTACGAGCACATAAGTCCTGTGCTCAGGTCTCTGCACTGGCTCCTGTGGCTCAGAGACTTTAAAGCAGCTCTGCTTGTACAAGTGTCTCCATGGCCGAGCACCAAAGTCCATCTGTGACATGTTAGTGTCATATGAACATCTCACACTCTGAGGAGCTCAGGGACCAACCTCCTGCTGGTGCCCAGAGTCACGACTAAACAAGGGGAGTCAGAGTTTCAGGTTCATGCAGCTAAAACCTGGAACAGTCTGAACATGTGAGACAGACTCTTCTGTGACGCTGTTTAAATCCAGACTCAAAACATTTCTGTTTAACTGTGCAAATAACTGAAAGGTTTTCATTCCGCACTCTTCTCTCCAATTTATGTCTCTCTTTTTTAAAATTTTAATCTTCATGATTATTTATGTTTTGATTTGTTTTTATTATGATTTTAATGTATTTCTTATTCTGTAAAGCACTTTGAATTACTTTGTGTACGAATTGTGCTGTACAAATAAACTTGCCTTGCCTTACTGTATATATCTTATCTGGATGTAACTAATGTGTCCTGTCTGTTTCTTTGTCAGTTTTGCGTAATTTAAGCCCCTTTTACGACACAACAAACCTCAGCTGACTCTTATCTCACCTTATCTGACTTTACTTTTATAATTACCCAATAGTGAACTGCACTTGCTTAGGGACTAAAAAAAAAAAGGCCAATTTCCAGATCATAAAGTATTCAAATATTAGAGTTACAAGCTGTTAATCTCTGTGGTGTGATTTTGGCTCCGGTTTAAAGTTTTAGTAGAGCATAAGTGAGAAAGTGAACAGGTGGTTTGGAGCTGTTCCCATCGCAGCTTTATGCCAACTGTACACGGTAACACTGCAGGAATCTGTTTTTATAGGATCATATGGAGGCGATTATGACAAGTAATAAAGAAAGAAAACATTTTGAAAGATTAAAAAACTGGCACCTGCTCTTTTCAACCAGTACATGAAGTGTAGTGAAGTGTCTTGCCCAAGGACACACTAACAGTAGATGGAGATGGAATTACAATTAATATTTTGAAATTAGTTATTATATCTTTGGATGGTGTCCATGCACAGCAAAAAGTGGTGTTTTGTTACAAATTAATTTTAACATTTTCGCTCAGAGTCCAATCTGTTCTAGAGTTAATTTAACATATTTGAAATGTTCATTAAAGTAACAACTGGACCAAAGTTCTTGTTTAACACCAAAATCCAGAGTTTTGAGAGTAAACAGATAACACTTTGTAGGGTTATCCTGATTTACAGTTACAGTACAGCTAAACAACACAGAAGTGTTTTATTTTTACACTCTGTTTACACTCATTTAAAATGAAATTATGTACAAAACTGGTTCAAACTGGTCTTCTCTCGCGGGAGTTTGAAGTGTAAATGGGAGGTGCCAAAATAACACGAGGGGAAGTTGAATTAACATTAGAAGAAGTTGAATTAACACTAGGGAAGTTGAATTAACACTAGGGAAGTTGAATTAACACTGAGGGGAAGTTTGAATTAACACTAGAGGAAGGAAGTTGAATTAACACTAGAGGAAGTTGAATTAAACACTAAGTTGAATTAACATGAAGTTGAATTAACACTAGAGGAAGTTGAATTAACACTAAGATGAAGTTGAACTAACACTAGGGAAGTTGAATTAACATTAGAAGAAGTTGAATTAACACTAGGGGAAGTTGAATTAACATTAGGGAAGTTGAATTAACACTTAGGGAGTTGAATTAACATTAGAAGAAGTTGAATTAACACTAGGGGAAGTTGAATTAACATTAGAAGAAGTTGAAATTAACACTAGGGGAAGTTTGAATTAACATTAGAAGAAGTTGAATTAAACATTTAGAAGAAGTTGAATTAACATTAGAAGAAGTTGAATTAACACTGGGGAAGTTGAATTAACACTAGGGGAAGTTGAATTAACACTGAGGGGAAGTTGAATTAACACTAGAGTAAATTTGAATTAACACTAGGAGGAAATTTGAATTAACACTAGAGGAAGTTGAATTAACTAGAGGAAGTTGAATTAACACTAGAGGAAGTTGAATTAACACTAGAGGAAGTTGAATTAACACTAGGGGAAGTTGAATTAACACTAGAGGAAGTTGAATTAACACTAGAGGAAGTTGAATTAACACTAGGGAAGTTGAATTAACACTTAACATGGAAGTTGAATTAACACTTAGGGGAAGTTGAATTAACACTAGGGAAGTGAATTAACACTAGTGGAAGTTGAATTAACACTAGGGGAAGTTGAATTAACACAAAGTTGAATTAACACGTGGGAGTTGAATTAACCACTAGGAAGTTGAATTACATAGTTTTCACTGAAGAACAAAGGAATGAAAAGAAGTTGAAATTAACACTAGAGGAAGTGAATTCAAGATGGCGAACTGAATTAAGACAATCTAACACTAGAGGAAGTTGAATTAACACTAGAGGAAGTTGAATTAACACTTATTATGAAGGAAGTTGAATTTAAACACTAGAAGGAAGTTGAATTAACACTAGAGGAAGTTGAATGTTGAAAATTAACACTAGAGGAAGTTGAATTAACACTAGGGAAGTTGAATTAACACTAGTAGGAAGTTGAATTAGCACCCTTTCCTGCTCCTGTCCCCGCTGCCCGTTCCACTCTTCTCCCTGCTCCTCACTTCTCCGGGCACGGAATCTCCGCGCACCCCCTCCCCCTGCTCCTCACTTCTCCGTCTTGCCTAACCAACACTGTAGTTAGTTGTTTACAAGTCATGTGCAGCGCACCGGCTGTAAACAAACCTGTTTGTGGCGTAAGGAGGAGGCGGGAGGAGGCGTTTCTACGTAGGAGCTGTAGGGGAGGGGGGATGGTTTCACGCATGCGCAACATTTGAAAAAGGACAAACAGTCGCTGGATTTCTCGTTCCTTGGAAAATCCTCTATACAACCTTTAAGACGTCCCAAATTGCAGTTTTTTTGGTTGAATTGAGGTGGAATGACCCAAAAGTTGCAGATTTTGCAGAATAGGTCTGCTTTAAAGGTGCACTGTGTAACTTTTCTGGTATATTCTACAGTATGGCATTTCATTTAATCTCCATGGAAACAAGCAGGCCGCATCCCCAGGCCAAGTTTCGGGTCAGATCCGTGGAGAAGCGGACCTCCTTACAGTAATAATGTATAGTTTTTGTGATACTTTCGAGAAATAAAAACATCTGTAACTGAATAAATACAATATATTTTTGTTTAATACCATACTGTGGAACATTCCAGGCAAAACAATAGCATCACCACGACACCCTCCACCAGAAAAGTTACACAATGCACCTTTAAGAACTGATTTAATGGACGCACATGCTCGTGTTGTTCTCCACAGCTATAGCAACAACTGATGCTGATAAACACTGGATGTATTTTGTTTTGTTTCTGCACATAAAAACTTCATATTGACAACTTTACAATCTAAATATGTATGTGTTTTGTTGCCAGGTTACGCAATTATATCCAGTTTTACACACTGAGTCCATAGAGTTTGTTTAAGGCGAGAGAATAATTTAAACAACAAACGAGTCCAGGAAATACTCCCTTCGAACTTTATCAGGAGTTGATCTTTTCCTCTTTAAGGACTTGACTGTATTTGGACTCGTCTGGGCCTCGGTCCGATTCTAGTGTCGTTATAACGATCACGAAATATATTTTAACGAACGACACGTGGGAAAACAAGATCAGGAATGTGACATGGATTTAAGTGGACACTGATCAGAGGAAAGTCTGATTTTTGGCTTTAAATCCTTCAGAGTAGTAATAGTAGTAGTAGTAGTAGTATATGTAGTAGAAGTAGTAGTATTTGTAGTAGCAGTAGTAGTAGTAATACTAGTAGTAGCAGTAGCAGTAGCATTTGTAGTATATGTAGTAGAAGTAGTAGTATTTGTAGTAGCAGTAGTAGTAGTATTTGTAGAAGTTGTAGTAGTAGTAGTAATAGAATTAGTAGTAGTAGTAGTATTTGTAGAATTTGCAGTAGTAGTAGCAGTAGTAGCACTAGTAGCAGGAGCATTTGTAGTAGTATATGTAGTTGAAGTAGTAGTATTTGTAGTAGTAGTAGTAGTAGTAGTAGTAGTAGAATTTGTAGTAGCAGTATTTGTAGTATTTGCAGTAGTAGTAGTAGTAGTAGTATTTGTAATAGTAGAAGCAGTAGTAGTAACAATAGTAGAAGAAGTAGTAGTAGTAGTAGCATTTGTAGTATATGTAGTAGAACTAGTAGTATTTGTAGTAATAGTAATAGTAGTAGTAGTAGTAGTAGTAGTATTTGTAGAATTTGCAGTGGTAGTAGCACTAGTAGCAGGAGCATTTGTAGTAGTATATGTAGTTGAAGTAGCAGTATATGTAGTAGTAGTAGTAGTAGTAGAATTTGTAGTATTCACAGTAGTAGTAGTATTTGTAATCGTAGTAGTAGTAGCAATTGTAGTAGTATATGTTGTAGAAGTAGTAGTATTTGTAGTAGTAGTGGTAGTATTTGGAGAAGTTGTAGTAGTAGTAATAGAATTTGCAGTAGTAGTAGTGGTAGTATATGTAATAGTAGTAGTGGTAGTATTTGTAATAGTAGTATATGTAGTATTTGCAGTAGTAGTAGCAGTAGCAGCAGTAGCATTTGTAGTAGTATATGTAGTAGAAGTTCTAGTATTTGTAGTAGTAGTAGAATTTGTAGTAGTAGTAGTAGTAGTAATAATAGTAGTATAGTAAATAGTAGTAGTAGTAGTAGTAGTAGTAGTAGTGGTAGTATATGTAATAGTAGTAGTGGTAGTATTTGTAATAGTAGTATATGTAGTATTTGCAGTATTTGTAGTGTTTGTAGTATTTGCAGTAGTAGTAGCAGTAGCAGCAGTAGCATTTGTAGTAGTATATGTAGTAGAAGTTCTAGTATTTGTAGTAGTAGTAGAATTTGTAGTAGTAGTAGTAGTAGTAATAATAGTAGTACTAGTAATAGTAGTAGTAGTAGTATTAGTAGTAGTAGTAGTAGTAGTAGTGGTAGTATATGTAATAGTAGTAGTGGTAGTATTTGTAATAGTAGTATATGTAGTATTTGCAGTATTTGTAGTGTTTGTAGTATTTGCAGTAGTAGTAGCAGTAGCAGCAGTAGCATTTGTAGTAGTATATGTGGTAGAAGTTCTAGTATTTGTAGTAGTAGTAGTAATAGTATTTGTAGAATTTGCAGCAGCAGTAGTAGTAATAATAGCTAGTAGTAGTAGTAGTAGTAGTAGTAGTAGTAGTAGTAATAATAGTAGTAGTAGTAGTAGTAGTAGTAGTAGTAGTAGTAGTAGTAGTAATAATAGTAGTACTAGTAATAGTAGTAGTAGTAGTAGTAGTAGTAGTAGTAGTAGTAATAATAGTAGTACTAGTAGTAGTAGTAGTAGTAGTAGTAGTAGTAGTAGTAGTAGTAGTAGTAGTAGTAATAATAGTAGTACTAGTATAGTAGTAGTAGTAGTAGTAGTAGTAGTAGTAGTAGTAGTAGTAGCATTTTCCATATGAAGAAAAAAAACCCAAAAACATCTGCTGCTCACTGTCGTCGTGATCTTCATCCGTCCACAGGAGGAACTTCACAGATCTTTGTTGTGATGACGTTTACGGCGACGTCAGCTCCCACTGGGCACTGCAGTTTTCTAACGCAGATGTCATTAAACTTATGTCTTTTATTAAATTGTTTTAAGTCAGGGCTCATCAAAGTAAGGCCCGCGGGCAGACTCCGGTCCCCCAGTCCCTCTGCCCCCCACCACTTGAACCGACCCTATGAGGCAATCCTGAAAGTTGTCATGGCCTATTTTTGTTTTAATTACTTTTTGGTGAATAAAAACACATCTGCATCTTGTATTTTGTTGATTTTCAATTAAAAAGTGATATTTTATTTATATGAAGTATTTATATGAAAAATAAGTTAAATAATGATTAATGATTAAATATGTTTTCTTCTTCCCACTCCTTTTTGGGCAAAAAATTATGATAATAATAATATTTTTTTGTTGTTATTTTCATTAGTATTATGATTTCACTTATATTATGTTATATGTTCCATTTTATATGAATGTAAATCTTTACTTGCCCAAAATAAATGCATAAAATAAAAAAATAAATAAAAAAAATGAAGTATTTATTATATGACGTATTTACATTTGCCGCTGAATTTTCATCACTTGACAAACTCGAGATCAAACAGTGAGTGCGTATACATGCACATCAATAACCCCGTTATTAGCCATATCCCGGTTATGTCAGTATTCGGGTTACTGCGTATACATGCGCACTGAGAAACCGGGACACTCATATCCGCGTATACATGATCAAATGGAGTATCCCGGTTTCTTGACATAATCTTACAAATGCGCAAGCGCAAAAATTAACTTAAATCAATTTCATAAACCAGGAAAAATACAAACCGTGAGCTCCTTTAGCATAAGAAGCTAAGGAGCTACGAGATCTCCCACAATCCACTGTGCAGATTCTTCATTAAAATCTTCTGCATAAATAAACTCAACTTTACAACATATAAACCATAAACACTATAGACACATCAGCCCGTTTGATCAGATAATTCAGCTGTGATCACATTTGTTTACGTTTTACAGAAACGAAACTTAAGACCGTTTGGCTAATTAGCATAAACTGTTAGCGGCGATAAAAACAACTCGCTATTTACGCCGCTGATGTGATCAGTTTCTTTTGGACTAAATGACACGACTCTGTGGATTATGTGTGTTATTTCTGTGACAGAAGAGGCGCTGATGATGGTAAGTGTGTTCTGTGCGTGTGTTGTATAGGAGATAGTTCATGTTTTAGCTTTTCAGCGTCACACGAGTGCAGGTCGTACGAGTGCAGGTTTAGCGCAGCTCTTTATTTTACAGTCATTTCACTCGTTTGGTCACTTTATTTATATTGGTCAATTTATTTATGTGACTACTGTTGTGTTGAGAGGCTGGAAAGTGTCTTTTGGACGCATGCGCACTCAACTTTATGTTGCAGTAACCGGGTACCGGGGTACTGCGTATACATGCCACAAGTATCCCGGTTACTATCAGAATAAAACCCAGCTACAGTAACCCGGTTTCTAATAACCGGGATACTGCCATAACCGGGTTACTGAAACCGGGTTACTGCGTATACATGCACCATCAAGAAACCGGGATACTCAAAAAACCCAATCATAACCGGGTTATTGATGTGCATGTATACGCACTCACTGACAGTTGATGCACGTGCAGAGTTCTGCAGTGCAGCAAAATGACTCGTGTTAAAGTACGAAAAGTTGACAGAGAGCGAGTTTTCAAAGAACAGTGGACGACCAATTATTTTTTGTTCAGTATAAGGACCGTACAGTTTGTCTGATGTGTAAAGAAAATGTGGCGGTTTTCAAAAAATATAAGGGTAAATATCAGGGTCGTGCAATTCTGTTATACGTTGTCGGCTTTTCTAGACGTGACCTACGAGTGACTTAAGAAAGAAATCCAGGAGATGGAAAGGTCTACGTATAGGTCTCTTTATTTTAGCGCAAGCAGTTTACAGGACTAGATTCGAGTGATTACAGAATTCAGTCACAAGCGTCTCAAAATGACAGCGGAGTAGACAACCCTTATACATGCCATCCTGTCAAATATTAACTTTTGATTAACTCGTTTTAGCAGAACAATTCGCAGACATGTTGATCAGGCTACTGGGTTCATGTACGCCCCTCCTGGACCTCGATGTGAAGCAGTAACCAAAAGAAACATAACAAAGAACATTTTGACATAATTTAAATTAAAGTGAAACATTAACACATAAGAAAATTACGGAAGCCGAGAGGGGTCACAACAAACGCAAACGCCGCAACAAATACAAATGCGACAACACGACAAAAAGCCGCAACAAACCAAAAAAAGCCACAACGGAAATGACCGCGGGACTCTATTTTAATGCAAACGCCACGACACAAACGCAAATGCCGCAACACATTAAAAAGCCACAACACATTAAAAAGCCACAACGGAAGTGACGGCGGGACTCTATTTTCCGACGGACCGATCAAGCGGCAAGTGAAGAAGAAGAACTACAACGTGAAACGAATAATGAGAAAACAATAAATTACTTTTACTTACGTTTCCAACTTCTCCGTTCCTTTACTTGTCACGTTGTATTTCTTCTTCTTCACTTGCCGCTTGATTCTTCCGTCGGAAAATAGAGTCCCGCGGTCACTTCCGTTGCAGCTTTTTAATGTGTTGTGGCATTTGCGTTTGTGTTGTGGCGTTTGTATTTGTCACGGCGTTTGCATTAAAATAGAGTCCTGCGGTCATTTCCGTTGTGGCTTTTTTGGGTTTGTTGTGGCTTTTTTTTGTGTGTTGTCGCATTTGTATTTGTTGTGACATCTCTCGGCTTCCGTAGAAAATAATTCTCACAACAACCGAACCAACCCCCGATCCCCATCACAGTCACGAGCGAAAATGTGGCCCTCTGACGAAAAAAGTTTTATGACCCCCGATTTAAAACATCCAAATTATAACAAAATGATCGAATGGTGTCAAATATTATAACTATAGACCAAACACAAGCACAATATGTCTGCTTTCAACGCGCTTTTTCTATTAATTTTTGAGCGAGTGACAGCTGGATTTGACCAATCACAGTGAAGCGTGAACTTTCAGACGAAGCAAAAGCCTTTAGTTACCGCTTAAAAGCCAAGAGAAAACGCAAAAGTGATGATAAATCAAATTAAAATTGTAGTAGACATTTTTTGTCACATGACGCAACCCTGGCTGAAGTCATTGTCGTCATCTGCCAGACTTTAACTTCTTATTTCTTCCATATTTCTTTTCTTTTACCGCGAACAAAGAACGTGTCAGGGTGGTCTGGGCAATTTAACTACAGCATCGAAAACCACCAGAACAATCAGCATTACTCCTGTTACGCTCGACTTATTCTGTTTTCTAGGTCATTTTATTTCCCCAAACCCTTTTCAGCTGAGTATTGTAAATGACTTCATCTTGTCCTGTTAAAATACATGACAGAATTTTCCTGATTCACTTTAGGCCTGACTCATGTGAAGTCCCAGAGCCAAAAACATCACACGCTCTCTGCAGGTTTGTTCTGTTTTCTTTTTTTTGTTCACTGTTGCGGTGATAGAGGAAGCAGAGGTAAGAGAGGAGAAGAGAGGAGGATGAAGAGAGGGAGGGGTTTAACGTGGGGTCAATGGGACGTTTGTGTGAAGCAGGAGGTAGTACAGGAAGAGGTCTGCTTCCACCGTGTGACCTCAGGGGGTCAGGTTAGAACACATGCAATCATTTAAAGGTGCACTATGTAACTTTTCTAACAGAGTCGAGGAGAAAATTCAGTTTGTCGACTGGTCCAAAGTTAGTTTGGTTGAAGACGTTTCGAAGCTCATCCAAGCTGCTTCTTCAGTTCTGGTCAGAATGCTGGTGGACACTTCCTTATATCTGTCTGGAAGTGTCCACCAGCGTCTGACCAGAACTGAAGAAGCAGCTTGGATGAGTAACTTTTGTCCAGTCGACAAACTGAATTTTCTCCTCGACATGGATTCTACCTGGATGACGGAGGAGATTCTTCACACTTTTCTAACAGAGGGTCTGAAATCTTAACTTCAGAGAAAGTTACGATTAAGGTTAAGTACACTTTATTGTCCTTTTTGTGTTCTTTATCCTCTGCATTTGACTCGTTCTTCAGTGCTGCTGTCAGGGCCAGTGGGATGTGGCCTGATTCATCAGCTGGTTTCACTTCGTGGAAACTGTCTGACTTCGCAGCATTAGGATTCGTTCGCTCAACGGTCGGCAGGTACTTTTTTTATTTAACCAGTTGCTGCTATTTGGTCGTGACGTATGTAATGCGCCATGCGCCTTGATAAAGTTCATCAAACATTCTCTTTGTTCCGGCTTTAAATCCTCGATCTCGGGAATCATTGCCAACACAGAATGTCTGTCTTCATCTACATCCATCTCGAAAGCTTTGTTTACTGTTGTTTTACTGTTGGTCTACAACTTCCGGGGTTCTTGCAAAGTGTCTGGTGTATTCCGAGCGTTCGCCCACTGATCTGAAGGTTGGCAGTTCAATTCCAGCTCTCGACATAAACATCACAGGTTGAGCGGTCAGATCCACTGACTCACAGGTTGGCTGGTGTGATTCCAGCTCCCACAGATGAATGCTGTCGTTGTGTCCTTGGGCAAGACACTTAACCCACCTTGCCCACAGTGTCTGCGTACACTGGTGTGTGAATGTGTGAGTGGTTCCTTGTTGTAAAGTACTTTGAGTGCCTTGAAGGCGGAAAAGCGCTATAGAAAAATGTGACCATTTACCATTGAGTGGAGGCTCTAGGTGGTGCCAGATTGGCTAAGTCTTGGTCTGGACTAACTTTGCACAGCAACATGGATTCCTGCAGTAACTGTGAGTTCACAAACTCAGAAGATCTTGGCCCCTGACAGGTGAGACAGTGGTGACAGGACTGAGGTTTGAGTGAAAGTGAAAGGTGAAGAGCCCAAAGAAACCAAAACAAACATGGTGACACAAACAGCAGTGGGTCAATACAGGGTATTTTGTTTGTTTAAAAATATGCAGAAGGTGAGAGCTTTGTTTATTTGCTTTTCTCTGGATGTAAGTTTGATTTTTTTTTTGTCTTGTTCTTCTGTTGTGATGCTTCGACCAATCAGATTCAATAATCGACACTCTGTTTTCAGATCTTTTTGGGGCATGGGGGAACCAGAGTGCAGAGAAGAAACTCACCCAGACACATGAATATGCAAACTCCACACAGGAAGACTCAGGTGACCTGGGGATCGAACTGTTGATTCAAGTTGTACACATGATCATTGTGGAATGGTTTTAGCTGAAAGCAATCAGGAAGAGGTGCAATGTTCAGGTGAATATTTGAAGAACAGCGGAATAATCCAAGAAATAAAACAGTGCCACGGAGCTGCTCTGTGACTGGAAAGTTCATTTAGTCACTGAGCCCAGACACAGATGAAGGAAGACGACCAGATGGACTTCACGAGTTTGTAAAATCACAAATATTGCAGGAATTTATCCATCTATCTCCATGGAGACTAGACGTGACGCCAACTCTTCTGCTCTGTGAATGAATGTGACAGATAAGTTTGGAGGACGAGGAGAGGAGTCTGTCTGTGAAACAAAGACCAGCGTAAACCTGCCGCTCTGCTGTAAACGATCTCCATTTTATCTGCGTCTGTTTTATTTACGTTCACACAAAACTGTCACTTTATAAAGACACATTATTCTATTATATTATATACACATGACACAGCCTCTGATCCTCTGGACTTTATTGGTCACGGTTTGAGTTTCATTGGCTCTGATAAAGAGTGTTTGGTGTGGAAGTCTCAGGTGAGAAACATGAGAGGAGAGAGCGAGGGAGAGAGAAGAAGAAGAGGAAATGAGGGGTCAGGAGGAGAAACGGGAGGAGAAAGAGTAAGAGAATGAGAGAAAGAGGAAAAGAGGAGACAGGAGGAGAGAGAGGTTGAAAGAGACGAGAGAAGAAGCAGACTGAAGAGATGGAGGAGAGAGAGAGAAAAGGAGAGTAAGAAAGAAGGAGAGAGGAAACAAGAGAGAGACCAGGTTGGAAGTTTGGGGCGTCCTGAGAGAGAGGAGTCCCGTGTTCTGAAAGTGGAGAATATCCGCTCTGAGGAGGAAGTCAGGACTGTGTGAATGGGCTTTGTGAACGTGGAGGTTCATTCACACTATGGCAGAAAAAGTACAGGACTGGGACCATTCATGTTATTGCCTGAATACCAGTGTGAGATAGTATTTTGACCCCCATCGTATATTGAACCCGCTATACACTGAAAAAAAAAGGTTGCTGGATTTGCGTAAAAAAGTTATGGAAAGCGGTTGCACGCGATAAAATTATGTTTAGGCTTTGAAACTTTTTTCGAACCCCTCTACACATATTTATCTCAGAACATGAACATCACTTTTTCATGTTGATGAAATTTGAACAAATCATGCTGAATATGCATATTTATCTTATGGTTACCTTATCATGAAATGTATAAGTATGTATAATTTAATTTAATTGATCTAATTCTGTAAAAGAAACAAAAACAGTCTTTAGTTTTCTACAGATCTGTATTGTCTTAACCAGAATCAAACACAAAGAGAGCACAGGGACAGAGACACACAGTTTGGAGCTGGACAGTGTGAAGATTTATTCCAGTGAAGAAGCTCTGGTCTCTGCCTGTGGACACAAGGTTAACACATGATGATCACATTCTGATGATCTACTCTGTTCTACATGTTTAAATACATTTAGCAATTATTACTACAATAATGGACCAGAACAGAATCACAAGAACATTAGAAGTGTATCTGCAGAAACAAAACTCACCATGTGCTGCTTTTCTTCCTCTAAACACAGTAACAGGGAGGGCATCTGGTATAAAGTCTCCTAGTGCCACATCACCCTGTAGAAGCACGATAACAGTTTCAATAGGAAGTTCATTTTGAAAAATTTTAAAATAATTTTAGTTGGTTTACTCACTTTGTTCATCTGTGCTCTGTGTTTTGTTGGTTCTCAAACATCTTCCTTTTTTCTGAAACATCAACTGTAACATTCATGAACTTCCCCACAGCTCCAGCAGAACCTGGACGTCACTCTGTGTTTGTAGACGACTCTGGAACAAACACATTCAAATCTGAATACAACTGTCACACTCTTGTAGATGGACAGTCAAAAACAATTTGTTTCAAGGAGTCCTTACATTAACTCTAATTTCAAATAAAACACCACAAACATGTTTTAACAATGACGACATTCTAGTCCAGAGAAGCATATAAAATCTTTGAAAAGTCTCTCCTCTAGATCAGTTTCATAATCCTCCTGCTCCACACTGTGTGTCTCTGCTCCTGTATCTGTCCTGTGTCCTGTTACATTTGAATTTTCCCTCCAAAAGTTTTGGGGAGGAGAATTCCAGAGGGAGGAGCTTCACCAGAGATTATAATAAAGTCATGTTTCCTCAACCTGATTAAAACATGCAGGTCTAACATCGGCCACAATCAAGTGACCTTTGTAAGATTTAAACATGCTGGACAGAGAAACGTAAAAAAATGATGTTATTGTTGTCAAATTTGTTTTTGCAATTTGAGCAACCCCTCTCGGACCTTTTTTTCAGTGTAGGATTTAGACTTTTTTCTTTAGTAGTTACTTATCTGATCATTATTTCTCACTTTTATTATATATTGCTACATATTCACTTTCTTTAAAGGTATTTTAAGGAAGGCTTTGATGGAGAATGACTTGGTATTTTGTGTAAATGTAACGCATTGTTAAAATTGCATATACGCAGTAATCTTGTCACTTTTTATATTGTATTTTACATTGTTATGGTTTTTAGTTTGCTCTGTTCAGATAATCCTTCATCATAATGTCAATTTAGGCAATGGTTTGTAAGGATAATGAACTTGAATTTAGTCATGTTGTGTTATAATAAACATATTGGGGGTCAGATTACTATAGTCATATGTTTCCCCTATTTAACTACTCAATTAAACACCCCTGTCTATTTTAACAAGAGTCCAAATCATTATACATCACTTTGATTACCTAACTGCTTATCTCATTTTCAGTAAAAATATGTGTTTAAACAACTAAGTCATTTTTAACATTCAAACGTTATAATCCACATAAAAAATACATCTGAGTTCTTCAAAAAAACACTTTTAAATAAGTCTTAATTTGCTTGTTTTAATTTGCAGATACATAATATGTTTCTGACCCCGGGGTCAAAATACTATATGGTATGTTGACCCTGGGTTCACCTCACCGCGGGGTCAGAATCCTATACCACACCGGCTCAAGCGTCCCCCTGGCTTGAAAGTCCCAGCTCGAACGTCCCATTCTGTCGGCTTGAACATCCCCCTCCTCCCTGCGGGCGCCCCCCTTCTCTTGGGTGACACACGGGTAACTGCTGTGCCCGCGGGAGTGGGGGGACAATCTCACCAACCTTTAGTCGACCGCGTCACTCACTGTGATGTATTAAGTTAGAAAATCGGCATTCTATATCGCGAGACCAAATGTCGTGCCTTGTTTATGTCATTTTACTGATCTCCCTGAAGCGGCACACATTTTTTCAGTTTGTAATATCAATATAATCCTCATTCGCTCATAGAAATTTACTATGAAGTCGTATTTTAAATATTTTTTTCTTGTTCCCCATGTCCTATAACATCTGTAACTATTGATTTGTTCAAAAATCATTCAGAATCACTTTTAGGAAGGTCTCAACTATGTATTTCTATGTAATCCTGAAATAGTTGCAGCACAGTTGAGACCACAAATATATATATTTTTGTAAGTATGAACAAATGTGTACAATATCTATATATATATTTTTTGTTCCTTTTATATATCTATATAAATTAACTAACTTAGTTTCATAAAGGGTACAATTCATGAAGACCCAAGCTGGAAAGTCTCCATGAATTGTACCCTTTATGAAAGTAATTTAGTTAATAATTATATACAATTATATACATATTTAAAAAACAACATTTTTTTTTTCATTATATATATTGTATTAATTACACAGATTTTTGAACAAATTCTGTAGCTTTCTAAATTTCTTGTGTTGCACTGCTTACAAATTATGTTCATGGCCGGTAAGGAAATAATTCATATTTCTTCACAAATCAGCAGTTTCAGATGTTATAGGACATGGGGAACAAGAAAAAATGATTTAAAATATGATTTCATTGTAAACCTCTGCAAGCAAATGAGGATTATATTGATTATATTGATATTACAAACTGAAAAAATGTGTGCAACTTTGGGAAGATCGGTAAAATGACATAAACAAGGCCCAACATTTGGTCTCGGTACATTCACATTTAATTTTATTATGATATAGAATGCTGATTTTCTAACTTAATAGATCACATACTAAAGGCTGGAGAGAATGTCCCCCACTCCTGGGCACAGCAGCCAAGAGAATCTGGCATCTAGAGGGAGGAGGGGGACATTCCTGCCAGGACTTTCAAGCCAGGGGGACGCTCGAGCCGATATTCATAACATAGATCAAATAGTGTAATATGGGCCCTTTAAAGTAAAAATAAAGAAAAAGTCAGTGTCTGCGGTCTCGATAGTGGCAGCCATTATGTTTTGTTAAACCTGTTGTGCTACAAACCACCACTAGAGGGAGCTTTGCCTGACAAGAAAGCTCACCTTACTTGAAATGACCAAAAGTAGACTTGGAAATACAGAATCAATCCACAAGGGAAATTAACTGGACTAAAAAAAAAAACATTGTCCCGGCAATCTTATCATCTAAATCACACACTGCTACAGTTCGTACACTTGGACAAATGAATGGATTTACTGTATATACTTTTATTTTATTTGGCGCGGATCCCGTTACTTCATCACTTCATATCCTCCTCTCCATTATCTTGGTTTATTTTAAGTCCTAAAGGGGAAATACGTTTGGGATTGGCTGTTTTAGATCTGATGATGATGTGTTTTTATATCAGCTGTTCGTGTTATCATAAGAAATACCCAAAAAGAAAATCGATCATGTTTAATTTGATCATCTAAATAAGTGACTGTAGATTTTTTATCTCACTATACAACACCAAATATTTGTTCCTATTTGTTGCAGTTTTCATTTTAACTGCTCCTTAACTCAATAGGTTCATGAATTTCACAAGAGCCTTTAGATTAAAACACAAATATCTGGTTCATAGTATTAAAAAGAAAATAGTAAGAATAAAAAAGTTAAATACAGTGCATGTTATAATGTATACAGACAACTATTATAGGCGAGTTTCAGCTGACGTCATTGTTATTAAAAGCCCGCGTTGCTGCTGGGAAATATTTTGGTCGGAGGCAAGAAACACGGTAGCGTCAAACACAGTGCATAACCTCGAGTATTTATCCCCGATAATGGTAAATTCCTGCTGCATTATCGGATGCACAAATAGAAGCACGGAAGAAGGAAAATGTCTTTTTCGTATTCTGAGTGAAAAGAACCGCTAACGGTGAATTAAACGGCTTTCAAACATTCGCAGAGCAAATGTAGAAGATCCTAGCAAACCGTGGACTCCAACAAGTTCAACAACACATCGAGACTCTTGGAGGTTTTCATCTTTTCTGCTGTGAATGGCCCAGGAGTTTCCACCAAGTCATTGTGGATATCGACCAAGTGAATATTTGTCCAGGTAGTTGGCGATTCTGACCAGAAATTTGGTTTGGTCCACCTTTTGTCGGGGTTGAAAAGGGTGATTTGGCTCCATCGATGCTTATGACCAATTTCTGGTCAAATGGTCTTGGGTCCTCTGCCGTTAGAGTGGATAAATAACCGGGATCAATACCCTTTACGTGCTTTCTCGCTCCATCCGTCATGTTGAATTCGTGTTTCTTGCCGCTGACCAAAATAATTCCCAGCATGCACTTTTGTCAACAATGAAACTCGCCTATAACTCCCACTACTAACATACTATTATATCTTCTTCTTATCTTTCTATTCCAGATGTTTTGAGTGGGTTTAAAACATCTGGGTGGCCATACTAGTTTGTCAAAGTCTGATCCCGTCACATCTCAGAACCTCAACAGGACCGGGTCTGGTTAGTACTTGGATGGGAAACCACTGGGAAAAACAGGAGCCACAGGGGGGTGTCGTTGTGTCAGAACAAGACACTTCACCCACGTTGCCTAGTGTGAAAGTGGAGTGTGTGTGAGTGATGGTGTTGGTTGGAGGGACCAATTGGCAGATTGGCAGCCTCGCTTCTGTCAGTCTGTCCCAGGGCAGCTGTGGCTACAATAGTAGTTTACCATCACCGAGTCTGGAGTGAAGAATAATGAACTGTAAATCGTCTTTGAGTGTCCAGAAAAGCGTTATATCCTCCTGGGACCTGAAGAAAAAAAGGTGTATTGCAATATATCTATATTGTTTGTGATTTTCTGTCTATTTGGAAGTAAATGAACAACTTAGCATTTAGATTTTGTTTATTTTATTTTTATTTATAATTGTCCTCTGTAATGGACACCGGGGACATTTTGGTGTTAAATCCATGTGACGGTAACGACAAAAACAACTTAAAAAAGGTTTCAAAAGAAGCGCTTCCTGGACGTCCAGAGGATAATACACAGTAGATCCAACTCAGTGGTCAGTAAAAAGACACAAAAAACCCAAGGCACTCACTGGTTAAAATAAAATGCCTTTATTAATTTACAGCATGTCTTAATGGACAACTTACAAAGTCCCGACGTATTTCAGCCTATGGCTTTTCTTTCCTCCTCCCCTGAGGAAAGGAAAAGCTTTTTGATGACCAACATCTCTGACAAGCTTCTACAGTCACCTCAAACATTTTTTAGACTCCATTTTAATTACTTCTTTACTACTTTTTTTTCTTAAATATAATCATAGTGCAGCCATAAACTAACTCCTATTGAGTTATTTTTATTTATTTATATTTATAATCACAGTGCAGCCACAAATTAACTCCCATTATTATTATTATTATTATTATTATTATTATTATTATTATTATAATATATATATATATATATTTTTTTTAAATCCTGGACATGATAGTATCTATAATCCCCCCGCCCTGTTTAGGCAGAGAAACTTTGTCCCCCTGTTAAGAGTCTGTCTCAAACATTTAAAAGAGACTTGTTAACTCAATGTCCACTACAAAGGACACAAATGAATGGGCCGGGTCTCAGAAGGTTATAAAAATGACACATTATTATTATTATTATCATGGTTTATAAATTGAATATTTTATGTCATTATTTGAATGTAGCTTAAAGGTCCTACATTACACAAAATTGATTCTGTGAGCTTTAAGTCATGTTCGAATGTGTTTCCTCATCAAAAACAGACCTGGAGTTGTGTTTTGTTTCATTCACACATGTTTGACTAAATATTTTTTATTAGTTAAGTTACAAGCTCAAAATATAGCATAGATCAGGAAATAGCATCAGTCAAACTTTATTTGTATAACACTTTTCATACATTTGAAATGTAGCACAAAATGCTTCAACAGAAAAAATTACAGTAATTAAAAACAACAGCAACCCCACCCCATTTTTTCATCCATATATACAACAATTTAAATAGAAACATAAAAACATAATCATAAAGCTCCTAAAGGTTATAGTAAAAATAAGCTAAAAAAAAAAAAAAGCTAAAGTAAAATTGTAATGATAATTTAATTTAAAAACAAGTCAAAGTTTTAAATTAAAAGCTAAATTGAAAAGATATGTTTTAAGTTTACTTTTAAAAATATGAACTCTCGCAGCGGACCTCAGATCCTCAGGTCGGCTCTTCCACAAACGGGGGCCGTAAAAGCTGAATAACGCCTCACTGTGAGTTTTAGTTTGGACTCTTGAGACCTGAGAGTCCGAGAGTCTCATATGATAAAAGCAGATCAGACAAATAAATAGAACTAAGATCATTAAGAACTTTATAAACCAATAAAAGAACTTTAAAATCTGAATCCTGAATAAAATGGGCCCTTTCAGATTTATGCGACAAATGTTTTCAACCAAATCCATAAAAGTTTAAACATTTGTGTCTTGTTTAATTTAGATTCATTTAGATTTTTTTCATAAACAGAGAACTTAAACTTTACTGCCTGCTTTTCAACTGAGATTTCTAATTTAATGAAACTCAAAAAGCTCTGACCATTGGCGTGGCAAATGTCAATTCAAAGCAAAACATCAGAGCTTTTGAATGTCCAGCTGTCGTTAAAATGGCCCCATAAAACAGGAATGAATGGATTAACACGTTACAAAGACGTTAAAGTGTGACTCAACACTGAACAATAACTGTCAATAGGACAATGTGTTCCAATGATTCACTGAGTCCATTTGAGCGAAGGGAAAACCCTGACACAGTTACATGGTTATTATTATCCGAGGGAATAATGTGGAAAGTGTGAGCTGAAAATCTAATCCCCATCAGGTGCAGAGGAGTGCACTTCCTGTTTACTTCCCGTTTTACACCGCAGATCCCTAATGGACTTCCTGTTCCACTTAAAAGGTCACGGAGACATGTACTAACCAGGTTTGCATCACAGAAGTAGATAAATGTGTTAAAAAGTGAGTTACACAATCTGACTGTTGTTTTAAAAGTCCTGTATTAGTTAATTTAACAATTTTGGAAATGTTAATCAAGTAACACTGGACCAATTCCTGTTTAACCCCAAAATCAAGAGCTATATTTTACGTACGTAAAACAAACATTTTGAAAGTAAATGGATAACACTTTGTAGGGTTATCCTCATTTGGCTAAACAACACACAGAGGTGTTTTATTTTTACACTTTATTTTAGTTAATTTAAGACTTTGTGAACAAATTAGATAAAAATATTAGGCTATGTTCAGACTGCAGCCTGAAGTGACCTAAATCAGATTTTTTGGCCCCTATGTTCCTGTATCTGATCTTTTAATGACAGTCTGAACGACACAGATCTGATTTTTTCAAATGTGACCCAGGACACTTGGATATTTGGTCCTGAAACCGATACATATCTGATCTTTTGACATGCGACTTCAGTGTGAATGACCAAAGCGCATTCATCCACCTACACGTTATCAACAAGACACAAACGTCACTATTCTGCTCTGAAGTAGGCGAAAATTGTTAATGAACTCTGTGTGACTGAAGTGAAGCACATCACCACTCACCACTCTTGGCTCCGTCTCCACATCCACACGTTCCTTTCAACGGACGTCGCTGTCGCTGCCCCACAAAACACCACGACCAAAAACCTCGTCCTTCTCCTTCTCAATCTCCTCCTTAAAACAAGTAAGTTGTTCATGTTCTGGCTCCGGTACGAGAGGAACTTTAAAATCTCCAGGTGCTCGATGCTGCGTCCATGTTTGGACAACTTCCATAAACACAGAGACGCTCGCTGAGGTTGATGTCGTCGTGTCTCCAGTGCACATGTGTGACACTTTTGGGCCTGGAGATCACTTACAAGTCGCATTTAATTGGAAATGTGAACGACCTCACAAAAACATCGGATTTCACAAAAAAATCGGAATTGACCATTCAGCCCTGCAGTCTGAACGTAGCCTTAGACTATTGGGTATGTGCCAATTCCACAAATAAATCTAAACTATCCTCTCAGTCTCTATCGCCCCCTCTACCCAATGGCAACTACCACTGCAGCAGCTGTGCTCGACTTAATCATATAGGAAAAACTGACCACTTTTCACACCCCCCACACTGAGGAGAAATTTCCCATAAACAGTGTCATCACATGAGCATCTACACATGTGGTCTACAAGTTGAAATATCCATGCGGTGTAGCTTATATAAGTAAGAGCACAAGAAAACTCAACCAGAGAATACGTGAACACAAGAGCTCCATCAGACCGGGACTGTCCACAGCAGTGCACTTTAATGATCAGAGACATTTGTTCTCTCTGTTTCTGTGGCATTGAGCCTGTCCCCCCTCCACTCAGAGGAGGGGACCCTGACTGTATAATTAAACAAAGAGAAGCATTTTGTATTCATACTCTCCAAACTTTAGCTCCAAAAGGTCTCAATGATTACTTTAATGTCAAGATTTTCTTGTAGGCATGTGTTATATTATTATGTCTCTCGCTTCTGTTGGGCTGTACATGGATTAGATTAGAAGACAATCAACATACAGAACAATGTATGTTGATTGTCTTTGCTTTTTGAGTTATGTTGTTTTGGGTACACTGTTCCTTTATGACCTGTCACCCTTGGGTGCTTGCCCCACCCTGTTTAAGATGGACACCCTGAGCTCTCATTCTGTTTGCCCGATGAAGGCCTAGTGGCAAGGCAAGTTTATTTGTACAGCACAATTCGTACACAAAGTAATTCAAAGTGCTTTACAGAATAAGAAATACATTAAAATCATAATAAAAACAAATCAAAACATAAATAATCATGAAGATTAAAATTTTAAAAAAAGAGAGACATAAATTGGAGAGAAGAGTGCGGAATGAAAACCTTTCAGTTTTATGCACAGTTAAACAGAAATGTTTTGAGTCTGGATTTAAACAGCGTCACAGAAGAGTCTGTCTCACATGTTCAGACTGTTCCAGGTTTTAGCTGCATGAACCTGAAACTCTGACTCCCCTTGTTTAGTCGTGACTCTGGGCACCAGCAGGAGGCCGGTCCCTGAGCTCCTCAGAGTGTGAGATGGTTCATATGACACTAACATGTCACAGATGGACTTTGGTGCTCGGCCATGGAGACACTTGTACAAGCAGAGCTGTTTTAAAGTCTCTGAGGCACAGGAGCCAGTGCAGAGACCTGAGCACAGGACTTATGTGCTCGTACTTCCTAGTTCGAGTCAGGACCCGAGCTGCAGCGTTCTGGATGTTCTGGATGTTCTGGATGTTCTGCAGCGTCTCACAGCTCGTTTTGAGAGACCAGTGAGCAGAACATTACAGTATCTAACCTACTGGAGACAAATGCATGGATAAGCTTCTCCAAGTCTGATTTAGACAGTAAACCTTTGATTTTCGCTATGTTTTTTAGATGGTAAAAGGCTGCAGATGTTATTGATTTTATGTGACTGTTAAAGTTCAAGTCTGAGTCCATTATTACCCCTAGATTTCTTGCCTGATTTGAAGGTTTTAGAGCGAGAGACTGGAGGTGACTGCTGACACTGTCCCTTTGTTTCTGTGGACCAAACACTATGACTTCAGTCTTGTCAGAGTTTAGCTGGAGAAAGTTGTTTTGCATCCACACACTGATCTGTTGGATGCAGTGACCAAGTGAGTCCACTGGTCCATAGTCTCCTGCTGCCAGAGAGACGTAGATCTGAGTGTCGTCTGCATAATTGTGGTACGACACGTTATTGCTGCTTATTAACTGGCCTAATGGCAGCATGTAGAGATTGAACAACAGGGGGCCCAGGATTGACCCCTGAGGCACCCCACAGGTCAGGGCCATGTCATCTGAGACACAGTTTCCAATTTCAACAAAATACTTCCTGTCTTCTAGATAGGACTTGAACCAGTTTAGTACAGTACCAGAGATGCCCACCCAGTCCTCTAGTCTCTGTAAGAGGATCCCATGATCGACAGTGTCAAAAGCAGCACTCAGATCTAACAGGATCAAGACTGAGACTTTGCCTGCATCAGTGTTCAGGCGGATGTCATTTGTCACCTTGATAAGAGCAGTCTCAGTGCTGTGGTGGGCTCTAAAACCTGACTGGAAAACATCAAAGGAGTTGTTCATTTGGAGAAAGTTCGTAAGCTGTTGGTAAACAGCTTTTTCAAGGACTTTGCCAAAAAACGGCAGATTTGAGATGGGTCTGAAATTGTTCAGTACTGTGGCATCAAGACTGCTCTTCTTTAGGAGAGGCTTAATGACCGCAGTTTTCAACGCGTTTGGGAATGTTCCAGATTGAAGTGACATGTTAACTATGTGAGTGAGTGGTGAAAGTAAACTGTTGAGGACAGACTTTAGAAATCTAGTGGGTAACATGTCCAGGCAGCAAGTAGATGAACTCAGACTGGTGACGATCTCTAAAACAGTTTTGTCAGTTACAGGTGCAAAGTGATTCAGCTCTAAGTGTCTCTGTGGCTGCAGCTTGTTATTTGTGTTGTGGAATTGATGGCATTTTTGATGCCCTGAACTTTGTCATTAAAGAAAACTGCAAACTCATTACATTTAGATGTGGAAATTAGTTCTAGTGGCAGTGGAGCTGGAGGGTTTGTTAATCTGTTCACTGTTGCAAACAGGACACGAGAGTTGTTACTGCAATTACCAATAATGTCTGAAAAATACTTCTCTCTTGTTTTACTCAAAGTGTAGTTGTACATATGCATTGTTCCTCTGTAAATCTCATAATGAACCTGGAGGTTTGACTTGCGCCATTTCCGCTCAGCCTTCCGGCACTCCCTTTTCTGTGCCTCTGACTGAGTCATCATTCCTCCACGGAGCTTTTTTGCCTCTTTAACCATTTTAACCTTTATCGGAGCGATGGCATCCAGAACATTCAAAACACTCAAAGTCACAGAGTTCAACACATCATCAACATTAGAACATGAGGCAATTTCAAAATTTATCATTTCCATGAACAGTGCACCTGTGTTATCATTTATATGTCTTCTTCGAACAACTGTAGGAGCAGCCGGTGGTTTGGGAATAACAGACAGGTCAAAGAAGACACAGAAATGATCAGACAGAGCAACATCAACCACACTGACATTTGAAATATTTACACCCTTTGTAATGAGCAGGTCCAGTGCTGAAAAGTTGCACGGTTTGTCCTAATAAATCTCAGAATTTGCAAGTAAGACGGTGTGGACTTTTCTCTATATTCTTGGGCTGCTCCCTCTCCTCCAACACACCCGTCACAAGTAATTGATGTGCGAAGTTCTCATTCTTTTATATAGTTTATTTAAGACGAAATTATGTACAAAACTGGTTCAAACTGTTCTTCTCTCGCGGTTTGAAGTGGTGGGAGGTGCCAAATTAACACTAATTAAATTCAACCAGATCAACTCCGGTAAATAAACCCAACTTGAACCCCCTTTTAAAGGGCCCATCTCATGCAAAATAACTCTTTTCACATTGTATCTTCTGCACATGTAGAAGCACAATTTGGGTTTTGGAACCATTACACAATAGTTATGAAATCTTACTGATTTCTTGGAGGCGTCACAGACCAGGAACTATGAAAGACCGACTATCACTCCTCCCCCCGCCCGTCCTGAGAAAGCACAGGCTCCGCCCTCCAAACGTGACGTAGGCTCTGAGTGAGCCGCCCTTCCTCCGCCATCTCAGGGAGGGAGGGGGAGACAGAAGCATAATTGGGTAAACTTGAATTCTATAATAATGTTTGATCAAATTAGGTCGTCATAATCTGTAGAGGCTACCACTAAACATCAGCGGCCGTAATGACTGAGGTGTAATCGCCGTTTTGTTATCGTGGAGAAACACTGAAGACAGCTCACTAAAATAAAATGATGCATTAAGTATGTTGTTAGTATCAATGTAATATCGTAGGACTACGTAACGTTTGTCAAACTGAAACCAGGTAAAACAAGAGAGATGACATGCATATTGAAATTATATGTCGGATAATCTTAAAAAAAAAAAAATCACTGCAGTTTGCTTTTAGTTCTCTTCAGCGGTTTACTAGCGGTGACCTTACAGCTCTAGGATCTCCATCACTGGACCCTGGTATCGTGGGAACAGCATCCTTTTCCAAAGTGTCGCTTCTGCTTTGTTGTAAGTCCAGTTTTAAAATACCCGTAGTTCTTGAAGCAGTCTTCAGTGAAGTGTCGCCCGCAAACAAACATATTCTTGGAGACCTTTTTGTCTGTGTTCCCAGAAATAAACTCCAGTCACTCCTTGCACGCCTTGCTTCTTCTGTCGGCATGACAAATAATTTCGACTTGCCATCACAGCCAAATACGCACTTTCCCCACGAGGACATGGTTACAAAAAGTGTGTTTGAAGCGAAATTAAGATCTAGAAAAGCACTCAGACCTCGCCAAGGACTACCCCTTTTTATAAATTGCGATAAAATCAGTCTTCTGGATCAATATCAGCCTTTGGAATATGAAGAGGACATTGTCATCCCTGAGTAATTTCATGGGGTTTGGTCAATAATTAACGAGAATTGAGAAACTAAATTTTTGCCCCATTACCACAATGTTAACTAAAATTTCAAAGTGATGAATGATTTCTTCCGGATCACCCCCAAAATGAAATCAGTTCTTCTTTTCACATTTCCAAAAATAAAGTCATCAAAATAACTTTTTGAGTTATGTTGTAACAGACAAACAAACAAACAAACAAACAAACAAACAGACAAACAACAAACAGACAGAGCAAAAACATGGCGGAGGTAATAACAGAACAGCAGACCTGTACGGTGCAGACGCAGGACGGTGTGAGTGGGTGGAGGGGGAGGGTGCGAAGCGTTTTCTGCTACGTCAAAGGCGTCATAGGTGTATCTGCCGCGTCATCGTTGTAGCAGCTTTAGTTCATTGTCACGTGGGAGGGCGGCAGAAATACGCTTCAATTTGTTAAACAAAACACAGAATCAATCTAAAAACCACTTTGGCGACATATACAAGGCCCACACATCACTCTTAGAAGGTAGAAAGTTGATTTTGCATGAGATGAGCCCTTTAACTTTCAAATAGTTAAAATAACACTTTTTGTGCTAAAAAAAAAAAAAAAAAAAAAAGCTCTGAAATATTTACCCTTAAATTTTAACCCTCCATTTTTTGCTGTGTACCTCCGGCAGTCCATGGATTGAACGAGGGACCTTCTTGCTGTGAGGCGAGTGCTTACGACTTCGCATTTTACTACAGCGACGGGAGCAGCTGTAGTTTCAGTAGCGACAGTCTGAAATAACAAAGCTCAAAGACTCAGATCTGCAGAGTCCAGAGTTTTCCACGGAGAGTTCACCTGCCGTCCCACCGTCAGCTGCTGCCTTCAGGAACGTCTGGAAAAACCATCACCGCACAAGTCCAGGTACTGACTTTTATTATACGACTTTACTGTGAGCCGAGCTTTAACTGTTGCACATGGAGTTTCCATTCTCACAAGAACATTACCAACAACATTATTACGGAAAGAAAACGATAAAATGTTTGACCTTTTTGAAGAAGTGAGCTGTAATTTTTAAATTGGTTGAACAGAGAATTTTATCACAGTTTGAGAAGAATCTGGAGTGTGATTTTGACCAGTATCTTTTTTATTTTTTGTGCAATTACTACGTTTGTTTCTTTGATATATATTTAAAGTGCAATTAGACATGTTTTCTAAATTTTCTATCTTGTATATTTTATTAAAGAGGGTTTTCTATGGCAGAGTACAGTACGGCTAAAGGTCTAAACCAGGTCTAAACCAGGACTAAACCAGGACTTAACCAGGTCTAAACCAGGACTTAACCAGGTCTAAACCAGGATTAAACCAGGACTTAACCAGGTCTAAACCAGGACTAAACCAGGACTTAACCAGGTCTAAACCAGGATTAAACCTGACTTAACCAGGTCTAAACCAGGTCTAAACCAGGACTAAACCAGGTCTAAACCAGGTCTAAACCAGGACTTAACCACATCTAAACCAGGACTTAACCAGGTCTAAACCAGGATTAAACCTGGACTTAACCAGGTCTAAACCAGGATTAAACCAGGACTTAACCAGGTCTAAACCAGGAATAAACCTGGACTTAACCAGGTTAAACCAGGACTAAACCAGGACTAAACCAGGTCTAAACCAGGTCTAAACCAGGACTGAACCACATCTAAACCAGGACTAAACCAGGACTTAACCAGGTCTAAACCAGGATTAAACCTGGATTTAACCAGGTCTAAAACCAGGATTTAAACCTGGACTTAACCAGGTCTAAACCAGGTCTAAACCAGGATTAAACCTGGACTTAACCAGGTCTAAACCAGGTCTTAACCAAGACTGAACCACATCTAAACCAGGACTAAACCAGGACTTAACCAGGTCTAAACCAGGATTAAACCTGGACTTAACCAGGTCTAAACCAGGTCTAAACCAGGACTAAGACTTAAACCAGGTCTAACCAGGTCTAAACCAGATTAAAGGATAACCAGGTCTAACCAGGTCTAAACCAGGACTAAACCAGGACTGAACCAGGTCTAAACCAGGACTTAACCAGGTCTAAACCAGGATTTATCCAGGTCTAAACCAGGACTTTATTAGGTCTTATCCAGGACTAAACCAGGACTGAACCAGGAGCACAGCTGTCGAGCCAATCTCTTTCGCTGATGATTTTGTGTAATAAAAACACTAAAGTCTCTCTCAGCCTGGTCCATTGTTCCAGGAAAAGTCCGGGAAATGTCACTTGTTTCCAGGACAACGAACCTCCTGGACACGCGTCAAGTACTTTTCTCCCGTTCATTGTTCATTTGATTCACCTGACCCACCCGTGTGTAATCACTACCACCATAACATTTCAGAACGTTAAAACCCGCCCGTTCCAACAAATATTTGCAAGTACCCGACCCGGTGCTGTTAACACATAACATATTTAGATCACCGTGTTCCCTTTTATTGTTTTAAAAATGCTGTATTCCCCCTTGCTCGCCACGTTAAGTCACTCCCCCTTCAGAGCGCTGACGTGGGTCAAGTTGTTGTGTACAGTTTTGTATAATTTTTGTTTATTTATGGAGAATTGTGGGCCAAGTCTGGGGGCAAAATCTCACGGCAAAAAGTAAGGAGGGTTCGAATAAGGCCTGGGAGAGATCACTAAATTACTCAAACATGCAAGGATGACATCTAAAAACTCTTCAGGTGATAAAAGAACAGTGTTATGTTAGAAAGTTTAAAAAAAGGAAAATAAATAGTATAAACCCCCTCCCCTCTTTAAGGTAGCTCAGTCTAAAATGAAACCAGGAAAGAAAAACAATGATCCCAGTGTCATTGCCGTGTGGTGGAGTTTGATTAGAGAAGGTCTGGTGTTGGTCCAGACGTTGGGGTGTGGAGTTTGTGGACCACAGTGGAAACAGAGGGTCGTGTCCCAGTGTGACCCTCAGACCCTCAGACCCTCAGACTCAAAACATCTGAACTTTAAATGCACTCACTTTACACAGAACAACATCAAATTTCACTAATGTTGTCAGGATAACAGAGATATTTTCAATGGATGGATGGATGGATGGAACGGTAGATGGATAAATGGGTGGATGATAGATGATAGATCCATCCATCCATCTAGAGATAGAGAGATGGATAGAGAGATAGATGATGGACAGACAGACAGACAGATACACAGAGATAGATGATAGATGGTATGGATGGACAGATAGATGCAAAGATAGATAGATGGATAAATGGATGGATGGATGATAAATGGTCGAATGGATAGATAGATGGAGAGATAGGTGGATAAATGGATGGATAGATGGAAAGATAGTTGGATAAATGGATGGATAGATAGATGGATGAATAGCTGGATGGATGGATAGACAGATGGAACGGTAGATGGATAAATGGGTGGATGATAGATGTATTATCCATCTAGAGATAGAGAGATGGATAGAAAGATAGATGATGGATGGACGGACGGACAGACAGACAGATGATGGATGGTATGGACGGACAGACAGATGGAAAGATAAGTGGATAAATGGATGGATAGGTAGATGGAAAGATATCCATCCGTCCGTCTATCCATCCATCCATCTAGAGATAGAGAGATGGATAGAGAGATAGATGATGGACGGCTGGATGGATGGATGGATGGACGGACAGACAGACATACAGATAGATAGACAGAGATAGATGGATGGATGGATGGATGATAGGTGGACGAATGGATAGATAAAGGGAAAGATAGGTGGATAAATGGATGGACAGATAGATGGAAAGATAGATGAATGGATGGATAATCGATGGATGAATAGATGGATGGATAATAGATGGATGAATAGATGGATGGATAGACAGATGGAACGATAGATGGATAAATGGATGGATAGATAGATAGATAGATAGATAGATAGATAGATGATGGATGAATGGATGGATGATAGCTAGATGATAGATGGATTAATGGATGGAGATAATAAATGGATGGATAAAAAGATAATAGATGGATGGATGAATGGATGGAAGGATAGATGGACAGATAGATAGACAGATAGATGGACGGATAGATAGATACGTAGATAGATGGATATATAGTTAGATAGACGGAAAGAAAGACAGATGGACAGACAGATAGATGCTAGATAGATAGATAGATAGATAGACGGATAGAGGAACGAATGGATGGACAGACAAAAAGAAAGAAAGAAATGCATCTTACAGTGCATTATTCATTGACTCCATACTGGCGTTTGTAGGCACAGTTGCCCTGGGGCAGACTGACAGAAGCCAGGCTGCCACACCTCATTCTTACTGTGGCACCTTTAATCCCTGACGATCTCCCATCTCAGCGCTCACCAAATCCACGTGCGATGACAACAATTTAAAGTGACAGTGTGGAACATCGCTGGGCCTTGTCACTCTTTTCCTGCCCGTCATCCATCAAAGCTCTGACGATTACGGTGATTAAGATAAAAAACTCTCTAGACTCAATAATTGTAGCAAAGAAAACCCCAAAGTGCTGCCACAGATGAGTGTTTGTGGTGAGTGTTGATGGACTTGGATGGTGCAGTGTAAACTCCGGGATCACATTTCAGCTTAACTCTTCAGCTCAGAGAAAAGCTGCGGTCACCTCGTCTCTGCTCCCAATTATTCCCGTTTCGTACTTTCCGATAGAGGAGGATCGGTCTCAGACTTGTACCTCGCACTCGGCAGCTGTTGAATCGCTCGTCGTGTTCCGCATTAGGGCTTTTTGAAGTCTGTAAGTGATGTTTGGACGTTTTGTGGGAAAGAGAAGATAAAGAGTGTTTTCTATAATGGAAAAAGTGCCATGCTAAACTCTACAGCACCAACTTATAACACTGTATATTCATATTTAGGTTATTTATTGTTTTCTACGGAAGCGCTGAGAGGCAAGAGAAAAAAAAAAGAGACCGGTCATTTGGGCTCTAGTGTTTTTTTGTTTTTTTTTCACCAACTCAAAAAAAAAAAAAAAAAAAAAAAAAAATTCTACAATTTTATTTTCTTTTTCTAAAAATTTTTTTTTTTTTTTTGCTGTTGATGTGGCTGACGAAAAAAAAAACAAAAAAACGTCCCAACCCAGAACCTAACGACATAAGCCAAATCTCGTGCCGGAACTGAAGTGTGGTACTTATAGGAATACACCAGGAAAACACTTAGGTTCTGACTTAACGTTCACACAGGGGATCACATATAAGTCACATTTAATTGGAAATTTGAACGATCTCACAAAAACATCGGATTTCACAAAAAAATCGGAATTGAGCGTTAAGCCCTGCAGTCTGAACGTAGCCTTAGACAAACTTTATTGATCCACAAGGGAAATTATTTGGACACAGGAGCTCACGCATCACAATATAATATAATAACAAAGAGTAAAAATATAAATGGTAATAATAAATTCTAAATAAATAGCAAAAGAGAGAAGACCTCGGCCTTAATCTGCAGGGTTTGCGTGTTAAACGTGTGAATGAAACAAAACGCACCTCCAGGTTTGTTTGTGAAGAGAAAACAACATTATAACCTCCTGAAAAAGATCAGAAAAAAGCATAAAATGGTGTCTTTATGGCTACGTTCAGACTGCAGGGCTTAACGCTCAATTCTGATTTTTTTGTGAAATCCGAAGTTTTTGCGAGATCGTTCACATTTCCAATTAAATGTGACTTGTATGTGACTCCAGTGTGAACGGTAAACGGCCCAAAAGTGTCCCGCATGTGCACTGGAGACACGACCACGTACACCACAGCGAGCGTCTCTGTGTTTACGGAAGTTGTCCAAACATGGACGC
>NW_026571070.1:8634126-8674126 GCF_026225935.1 Boleophthalmus pectinirostris
AGTAGTACAGTAGTAGTAGTAGTACTAGTAGTAGTAGTACAGTAGTAGTAGTAGTAGTAGTAGTAGTAGTAGTAGCAGTAGCAGTAGTAGTAGTAGTAGTAGTAGTAGTAGTAGTAGTAGTAGTAGTAGTAGTAGTAGCAGTAGTAGTAGTAGTAGTACTAGTAGTAGTAGTAGTAGTAGTAGTAGTAGTAGTAGTAGTAGTAGCGTAGTAGTAGTAGTAGTAGTAGTAGTAGTAGTAGTAGTAGTAGTAGTAGTAGTAGTAGTAGTAGTAGTAGTAGTAGTAGTAGTAGCAGTAGTAGTAGTAGTAGTAGTAGTAGTAGTAGTAGTAGTAGTAGTAGTAGTAGTATAGTAGTAGTAGTAGTAGTAGTAGTAGTAGTAGTAGTAGTAGTAGTAGTAGTAAGTAGCAGTAAGTAGTAGCAGTAGTAGTAGCAGTAGTAGTATAGTAGTAGTAGTAGTAGTAGTAGTAGTAGTAGTAGTAGTAGTAGTAGTAGTAGTAGTAGTAGTAGTAGTAGTAGTAGTAGTAGTAGTAGTAGTAGTAGTAGTAGTAGTAGTAGTAGTAGTAGTAGTAGTAGTAGTAGTAGTAGTAGCAGTAAGTAGTAGTAGTAGTAGTAGTAGTAGTAGTAGTAGTAGTAGTAGTAGTAGTAAGTAGTAGTCAAGTAGTAGTAGTAGTAGTAGTAGTCAGCTCAGTCACACAGGAGGAGCTCGGAGTAGAGCCGCTGCTCCGGGCCTGTCCCACCGGAAGGACGCCCCGGGCAAGACCCAGGACACGCTGGAGGGACTACATCTCCGGACTGGCCTGGGAACACCTCGGGATCACCCTGGAAGAGCTGGAGGAAGTGTCTGGGGTGAGGGAAGTCTGGGAGTCCCTGGTTAGACTGCTGCCCCCGCGACCCGGCCTCGAATAAACTGAAGAAAATGGATGAATGAAAAGTTCTGAGATACTAAATTCTCGCCTCGAAGTCATTTATTTTAAGATAACTTGTAAAGTAAAACGTTCTTGCTGCATGGACAGATAATTTCACTATTTTTAAGTCATTTTCCGATAGATTTAAATGTTTATATCTTAAATTTTCGCCAAGCTTTTTTGCAGTGCACTGGAAAAAAAAACAAAAAAAAACAAACAATATCTAGGTGAGTTAAAATGCCTTAAATTAAGAACATTTGACTTTATTTGAGTCGATTCAACTTGACAATCAAATTATCAACCAATGGAATAAGATGTATTTTCATATTTTAAGTGCAAAGAGTCTTGTTCTACTGTCAGATAATTTTACTTGTCAAGTGAAATTTACTGAAATCGTGATAAAAACTTTCTGAATTCAAGTGTTTTATCTTGACTAGATTTAGTTTCTTTTTGCAGTGTGTGGAGCTTTTAATGTCACACTGTGGAACATTCCAGGCAGAGCGATGACATTCCCGTAGAAACAAGAACGTGACGGACCCCGCGCCTCTCAGAACTAGACTTTTACTTTTGGAATTTATTTATTTGAAGAAATCTTTGCGCGGGATTGAGACACGTCGCTGGTAATTCACTGTGGCGTTGGTGTAATCAGACCAAGCTGTTCAAATCCTCAGCGTGTCTCTAAGGGAACCACAACAAACAGCTTCTGTGGACCGACCTCCCGCCTCCTCCCGCCGCGACACACAACGCTCCCGTTCACGCACGCCACTCCCACGACCCGCCGACGAAAACCAGGACCCAAAAGGGGCGGGGCTTCCTGCTGATAATGAGCTACTTGCTGTGTTTTTTTTAGCTCGGACTTTGATGTCGATGAAGGAAAAGAAAAGGGAAAAAAAAATGTGATTAAAAGTTATGTCGGAGGGTTGACAGACGCCGCTTTGTGAGACCCTAATGAAAGCGGGTTTGGTTTCACTTTTATTGTTTGTTTTTTTTTACGATTTGACCTGGTTCTGTCTGAAGTGGACGAGTCGACCGAGCAGGTGCTGGGGTCATAAAACGATTTGTAACGACCGAATAAGTGAATTACAGCACCGTTCTGCTCTGTTCCACCTTGTGATGTCACGGGGTAATACATTAAGTGGTTTTTTTTTTACGAGAATCATTTGGATGTTTTCAGACCTGGAATTGCCGAACTCTGCTGAACTAATGGTAAAAGGAGCTGGTAACTTGAAAACTTCATGACACTTCATGACATCACAAGGTGGAACATTTTGCATTTTGAGCTTTGGAGATGTGCACAGACTAATAATAAATAAATGAGTGTGTTTACATGCACATCAGTGTCCCGGTTATGCATGTAAACGCAGTATCCTGGTTTCAGTATCTTGAATAAGGCAGGATCCCGGGTATGAGAAACTGGTGTGGCGAGCGAGGGAAGGGGGAGGGGTCTCACCGTTTCTTAGATTTTTTTTTTTTTTTACAGTTTTTCAATTTTTTTTACTGCGTATGAACACGTATTGTGTATTACAGGCGGGTAGTAATTACACACGGGTGAGTCAGGACTAAACCAGGTCTAAACCAGGACTAATCTTGGACTTAAGAGAGAAAACGCCGAGCAGTTTGTCCGCAAAGCGCGATCGGGCAACTGCCGCGTTTACGTCCGTGAGGTGCGGACCTGAGCCGGTCCTTTCTCCTGCGGTCACCTCCGAGCCCGTTCTGATGGTGAGTCCTGTTTCAGTTCTGGTTTAGTCCTGGTTTAGTCCTGTTTTAGTCCTAGTTCAGTCGTGGATTAGTCCTCCTCTTCAGTCCTGGAATCAGTCCTGGGTTAGTCCTGGTTTAGTCTTGGTTCGGTCCGTGGCGTAGGCAGCGCAAAAGTTTGATATTATCTTGGGTTAACGGGCAGGTGTGGTCCTGTCCTGCGCGTGTGCGGTGTTGTACTGCGGGTCTCCAAAAATGGACCGGTGCAGGACTCTGTGCTGTTGGGCTCCATTATGGAATAAATGAATCTTCAGTTTGTTACATAAAGAAGGAGGAAAATAACAAAAGGACGACAGCAGCAACAAGTTTTAAGAAGGAAGTAAAAAGGGTTGCACCTGTCGATCCTGTCTGAGAAAAGTGTATAAAGTTTGTGCTGAGGGTTTTACAGCCTTAAAACAGATAGAATAATTGTAAAATATAAAGTTGATACTTCGTGGATTTCACCTATCCGCGGGTTATTTTAGAACGTAACCCCGCGATAAACGAGGGACACTGCACTCTCACCTCACAACCTGTGCACATGGACTCACACTTGTCCCGACCGGGACAGAAAACGGAGAATTTCTTGTACAAATCATTGTTAATGTGCATTTGTGTTTCGGTATGTTGCAGACTGACCGACTGTGTCTCGCTCCTTCTGAGTCACAGACGCTACGAGAGACGCTCAGTTTAATGAGCGGTACTGAAAACCCAGCATCACTTTATAAAAAAAACCCGGACGCCCCGGACATGACGCAAAATACGGACATGTCCGGGGAAAAACGGACGTTTGGTCACCCTAGCATAGCCCAGAAACTAAAACTAAATTTACTAAACTAAAAGGCTCACAGGTTCGTTAATTGACAGAGACAAGTGACTTACAAAACAGGAAGTAATTTATTATTGCCATAATTCATTTGTTTCCTTTTGTGAGATTAACTTTAAGAGTAGACTATTCACTGTTCACATAACTGCAGATTAAAAGAGTCACAAAAGCAGCTGTACGGTGATTTTGTCCTTAAAATATAAAACACAGTAAAACAAAGCAGCAGCTCGTTCACAAAGCCACCGCTCCACCAGATGATGTGCCGAAGACCAGCCTGGACCTAAAATGAACATTATATTTTATCTTTCACTTGGTCGTAGCCCCATACATGAACCTAAACCAGTGACCAGCCAACGTACCACAAAACACACGCTTCTACATCCACGAGGCTTGACGCCGAGCGGCCGGGGCGTCAACACCGACCCAACCGTAACAGCGGCGAACAGCGGCGCTTGTGGCGATCAACAGCAAATACACACAGGAGCTTTACATCGGGACTCTAGGAGCAGTGGCACTACAATAAAGCCACACATTAAATGATAAAATTGCAGTTGTAATTAGAGAACAGCGGTCGTTTACCTGTAGTACCGTCCCGGATAAGCCCAAGCGCCACCTGGTGGCAGAAGGCAGCAGGCGCACACTGCTACAGTGGGAGAGCGCGACAGAGAGGAGAGAGAGACAGGGAGGGTGAAATGGAGAGAGAAAAAGAGAGGAGAGAGAGAGAGATGGAAAGGATGAGAGGAAGAGACAGAACATTTAGTCTGGTGTTTCTGAAGTTAAAGTGGATTAAGGATTTCACAGCTCATATATTTGAAAATACAAAAGCCAAAAAAGTTCTTAGAAAGGTTTTGGTTTACTTCTGACAAAGTGAACTACAGAATGATTCAAGGGTGAGTTTAAAAGCAAAGTTTGGAGAAAAAAAACAAATGTGTGACGCAAACAGGAGGCACTGCTCTGTCTGAAACTCTCTTAAACTTTAATCTGAGCTGGAACTAAAACAAATGATCTGACGTGATCTGAAAACTAATCTCTCTCACATAAAACTGTCTTTACACTTTTTTTTTTTGGCCGTGTTTATTTCGTGTACGTCGTGTCACCACGGCAACCGCTGAACATCCCACCATAGACACACATGAAGCACAGCCCTTTTTTTCCCTCCACGGTCGTAATCGCTTTTACAGTTTTGCTTCAACTTAAAGACGCACCGTGAAACTTTTCCGCTGGAGACTCTTTCATGGATTATGGGGCAACAAAAACCTGTTATAGAGGCTTTGCACCGTCACGTGTCGCCCATGGCAACAGTACCTTATGCCGCCATGACACCGGACACGCTATGTCATTGACTTCAGTAGCATCGGAGAAACATGAGCAGGTTTTGTTGTGTATTTGGTTGTTCTAGACGCTCTGAAGGGGGATAAAATGATTCATTTTTTCACTGTTCCTCTGGAAATGACTCATCAGGAGCTCAAACAAGGGAATTATCAAAAAAAAGACGGGAATTATGTCGAGAGAACATAAACCGCAAAGAGTTTTCCTATGGTATCATCAAGACACCTGAAGTTTCATCAAGGTATTTGCTATTTAAATTGTTTAATTGTTTATTTAATGAGAGAAGCACATTTACTGAACTAAAATTTAAAAAGAAAACATTTGCAGTGTGAGCGGCAGCAGAAACTGTATCTTCCAGCGCACATATAAACATGTCACTCGTCGTAGGACCCATGTTTTCTTTATTGTCTTGTTTATCCACAACTATGTCTTCTAGAATTAATCAGTTTTTGCGAGTGGATCTTTCTAACGTTCACGAGGATCTTTTCATGGCCGATTCTTTCGAGGTTCGGTCACAGACTCTTTGACTCCTGAGTCATGTTGATCACAGGAGCCCAGTGTGGGTTTGTTGAATCGTAAACTAGTGCGGGTTTTCCTGGATAAATTAATGAAATTTTAGTTCAGTAAAAGTGCTTCTTTCATTAAATAAGCTATGAAACAATTTAAATAGCAAATACCTTGATGAAACTTCATGTGTCTTGATGGTAACATAGGAAATCTCTTTGTGATTTATGTTCTCTAGCCATAATCCCTGTGTTTTTTTCGATAATTCCCTTGTTTGAGCTTCCGATGAGTAAAGAAACAAATCGTTTTATCCCTTTCAGAGCGTCTAGAACAGAGGTGCTCACACTTTTTCAGCATGTGAGCTACTTACAAAATGACCAAGTCATAATGATCTACCTAATACAAAAGCCAAGCAAACTGCACTGAAACACTCTGTGCCCCTTTTTTGGACCCTCACCCACAGTTTGAGAACCTCTTCTTTAAGAGAACTTCCTCTGGCACTTTACACAAAACTGTGAAAAAAGTGAAGGAAGATTTTTAAACCTGTTTTTTAAAGTTCCAAACTGGAGTTTCATTCTTTTCTGGTTTTGCAGTGATATTTACCAGCCTCTGCACGTTTACCAAACCAAACGCACATCGTGACAAACACAGATGCATTTGTCACTTTTGTTAGACAAACTTCAGCCAAATGTGGCAGTAGGTCTGTTCTGTAGATCCGCTCTATGCTGTAGACCTGCTTTGTGCCAACACTGGAACACAAATTTAGACTGGTTTTTGCTCCACGTTTGGTCTTGCTCTTCTAATCAGCCGCACTGTGGGAGGGGCTTGTGTTCGCTGTACGCAGGAAGGAGCGAGAGCGTGAAAAGGCGAGGGGCGGCGTGCTGACGTGAGGCAGATGGACAGGTAGGATGTTTAGGAAGTTGAACCTGCCCTGTGATGCACGCTGGTACACGAGGGCACACGCTGTCGCAGACGAGCCGTGCATAGGGAGCGTGTGTGTTTGTGATGCGCCGTAGAGTCTCCGCGGGTTTCAAATGAGCGCACAGGCTGCACTGAGACGCCCCACACGCTCCTGCACCCGCTACAAGTTTATTACCAACAGCAGCGGCCGTAATGAAATATGATCCCACTTGTTGAGTGTCAAACCTCGAGTGAGAGACAAGACCGAGTCCAAACGCGAGTCCGAGACGAGACACGGCGATCTACCCACACGACCTTGGCGATCGACTGGTAGATCGGGATCGATGTATTGGGCACCCCTGATCTATAACAACCAAATACACAACAAAACCTGCCCATGTTTCTCCGATGCTACTGAAGTCAATGACGTAGCGTGCCCGGTGTCATGGCGGCGTAGGTACCGTTGCCATGGGGACACGTGACGGTGCAAAACCTCTGTTGAATAAATACAACATAGATAAGTTTAATGCCCTAATGTGGAATATTCTGAGCAGAACAATAACATTTCAAAGGAGTAAAGTAGGTCGTAGATACAGCAGAAATATTTGTCTCTATAAAACACGTCACACAACAGATAGTCCGGTATAATATAGATAAATGGTCTTTTTTCCTCCTCAGACCGGAGCGTTACTGACACCAGATTTACTCCGTGTTTTTGGAAACTACGGGAGCGATCCGTCTTCGGCTCAGATCCGTATAACTCCTCGTTCAGTGGTATTAATGACATCTTAAAGCTGTTTCCACGTCAGCAGGATCAGGCCCTCGCGGCTGCTTTTGGATAATCGCATCAGGCAGATTTAAAAGAGGAATTCTGGGATATTTACGGTAGGTTTTCACAGACTGTAAACGTGTCCAGATGTTGATAAGGAGGCGGACGTCACAGTGAAATAATGAAAACAGTAGCAGGTAACTCGCCGGACTGACTCTAATACCGTTTGTGAATTGTTAGAAGTTCATAATGACCTATTTTTTACTTTGGGTTTTAAAGGCTGGACATTTTTTTTTACATGTATTTGACCGAAATTTGTCTTACCCCAGTACAGACATATTGTATAAACTGTAGTCTCGTAGTACTTGAGCCTGGTCTTGGTCTTGACACCAGCTTCGAGACCGCTTTTTTTACGGTCTTAGCTTGGACTCGAGCGCATTTGGACTTGGCCTTGTTTCAGTCTGGAAGGCTCTTGGTCTCGGTCTTGTCGGGTCGAATCTTGTCTGGTCTTTTCGGTCTCGGTCTTGGTCTCAGTCTTGTCTCGGTCTCTCGGTCTTGTCTCGGTCTTGACTCGGTCTTGACTCGGTCTCTTGTCTCGGTCTTGACTCGGTCTTGTCTCGGTCTTGTCTCAGTCTTGACTCGGTCTTGTCTCGGTCTTGTCTCGGTCTTGTCTCGGTCTTGTCTCGGTCTTGTCTCGGTCTTGTCGGTCTTCGGTCTTGTCTCGGTCTTGTCTCGGTCTTGTCTTCTTGTCTCAGTCTTGACTAGGTCTTGTCTCGGTCTTGTCTCGGTCTTGTCTCGGTCTTGACTCGGTCTTGTCTCGGTCTTGTCTCGGTCTTGACTCGGTCTTGTCTCGGTCTTGTCTCGGTCTTGACTCGGTCTTGTCTCGGTCTTGTCTCGGTCTTGTCTCGGTCTTGTCTCAGTCTTGACTAGGTCTTGTCTCGGTCTTGTCTCGGTCTTGACTCGGTCTTGTCTCGGTCTTGTCTCAGTCTTGACTAGGTCTTGTCTCGATCTTGTCTCAGTCTTGTCTCAGTCTTGACTAGGTCTTGTCTCGGTCTTGTCTTGATCTTGTCTTAGTCTTGTCTCGGTCTTGTCTCAGTCTTGACTAGTCTGGTCTTGTCTCGGTCTTGTCTCAGTCTTGTCTCGGTCTTTCGGTCTTGGTCTTGTCTCGGTCTTGTCTCAGTCTTGTCTCTCGGTCTTGAGTCTCTCGGTCTTGTCTCGGTCTTGTCTCAGTCTTGACTAGGTCTTGTCTCGGTCTGTCTTGGTCTCAGTCTTGTCTCAGTCTTGACTAGGTCTTGTCTCGGTCTTGACTCGGTCTTGTCTCGGTCTTGTCTCGGTCTTGTCTCAGTCTTGACTAGGTCTTGTCTTGATCTTGTCTCAGTCTTGTCTCAGTCTTGACTAGGTCTTGTCTCGGTCTTGTCTCGTCTTTTGGTCTTGGTCTCTCTTGTCTCAGTCTTGACTAGGTCTTGTCTCGGTCTTGTCTCAGTCTTGTCTCGGTCTTGTCTCGGTCTTGTCTCAATCTTTATGGCTCTTGGTCTCGGTCTTGTCTTGGGGTTGAAGGCGTTTGGTCTCGGTCTTGTCTGTCTCAGTCTTGTCTTTGGTCTGTGTTGTCTTGAAGTCTTGTCTTGTCTTGTCTCAGTCTTGTCTAGGTCTTGTCTCAGTCTTGTCTTGGTCTTGTGTTTGGTCTTGAAGGTGTCTTGGTCTTGTCAGTCTTGTCTCAGTCTTGTCTCGATCTTGTCTCAGTCTCGATGGCGCTTGGTCTCGGTCTTGTCTCGGCGTTGAAGGCGCTTGGTCTCGATCTTTTTCTGGTCTTGTCTCGGACTCTAGGTCTGACACTCGACGAGATTGAAGAACTGATCCCAGGACTGAACCAGGACGACTAAAGTCATTTTTATTATGTAAAAGACCTCACCGGAAAGAAAAAAAGGTTGTAGTTTGGCAGCGAGTTTACACCTGTTAATCTCATCTCTAGTGGGAGCTACAGTCACTAAAACAAAAACCTGAAGAAGGCAGAAGTTGGAAGAAGTTAAAATTTGGCTGCAAAAGTTCAGCTGTTGTGATTAATTTTGTGATATATAAACAAAAAACGACACAAGCATCGTTCTGTTTATTTTTTATTCTTCAGTTTACCTTTCACCAGCTATTTCTCACACAATTTAATCTCGTATTGTCAGAAAATAGAATCCACTTTGGCTCCTCCTCATAGTTCTTCTAAATTCTTATCTTCTCCTGCACTTTCTGGCTTCTGGGTTCAGTGGAAACTCCCGGTAGTTTTGACAGAGCAGAGTTTGTCAGGAGAGAGAAGCTGCTGCTGTTTAGGACGAGATGCCAAAGTCCAGTCCTCCTCCTGCAACCGTCCGTCTAAGATCTGAGCCCGTCCGTCATTGAGTTTGAAGTTTAAGCCAGAAAAAAATCCTCAGAGTAAAAACACAGAACAATAATCGTGCAAACAAACTGTGTATTTGTGCTGAGGCTGCGGGTTTAGAGACGTGTTTGTGATGCTGGAAAATGAAAATGAGAAGCTGCAAATTTGAAAAACATGTCTGTCATTCGCCGATTCGTTTTTCAAAATAAAATCCAAAATAAGAAAACGAAAAAGCAACTGTTTTCTTCATTATTTGTCTCCAAAACCAAAATGAAAAAACAGATAATGATTTTTTTTTTTTTCAGTTTTCGATTTCGTGTTTAAAGGAAGAATGGAAAAAACGGATAACGGACGTTTCCTGTTTCCGTGACTTAAATTGCAAAGCCGAACTTTTGTGCCACAAACGGACTAAACCAGATCTAAACCAGGACTAAACCAGGACTACACCAGGACTAAACCAGGACTACACCAGGTCTAAACCAGGACTAAACCAGGACTAAACTAGGACTAAACTAGGACTAAACCAGGACTAAACCTAGGACTAAACTAGGACTAAACCAGGACTAAACTAGAACTGAACCAGGTCTAAATCAGGACTAAACCAGGACTACACCAGGACTAAAACCAGGACTACACAGGTCTAAACCAGGACTAAACCAGGACTAAACCAGGACTAAACCAGGACTAAAACCAGGACTAAACCAGGACTAAACTAGGACTAAACCAGGACTAAACCAGGACTAAACCAGGACTAAACCAGGACTAAACCAGGTCTAAACCAGGACTAAACCAGGACTAAACTAGAACTAAACCAGGTCTAAACCAGGACTAAACCAGGACTACACCAGGACTAAACCAGGACTAAACCAGGTCTAAACCAGGACTAAACCAGGACTAAACTAGAACTGAACCAGGTCTAAATCAGGACTAAACCAGGTCTAAACCAGTACTAAACCAGGACTAAACCAGGACTAAACCAGGACTAAACCAGGTCTAAACCAGGTCTAAACCAGTACTAAACCAGGACTAAACCAGGATTAAACCAGTACTAAACCAGGTCTAAACCAGGTTTAACCAGGTCTAAACCAGGACTAAACCAGTACTAAACCAAGACTAAACCAGGACTAAACCAGGACTAAACTAGAACTGAACCAGGTCTAAATCAGGACTAAACCAGGTCTAAACCAGTACTAAACCAGGACTAAACCAGGATTAAACCAGGACTAAACCAGGTCTAAACCAGGTTTAACCAGGACTAAACCAGGACTACACCAGGACTAAACCAGGTCTAAACCAGGTCTAAACCAGGACTAAACCAGGACTAAACCAGGACTAAACCAGGATTAAACCAGTACTAAACCAAGACTAAACCAGGACTAAACCAGGACTACACCAGGACTAAACCAGGTCTAAACCAGGTCTAAACCAGTACTAAACCAGGACTAAAACAGGACTAAACCAGTACTAAAACATGACTAAACCAGGTCTAAACCAGGTCTAAACCAGGACTAAACTAGGACTAAACCAGGTCTAAACCAGTACTAAACCAGGTCTAAACCAGTACTAAACCAGGACTAAAACAGAACTAAACCAGGTCTAAACCAGTACTAAACCAGAACTGAACCAGGACTGAACCAGGACTAAACCAGGATTAAACCAGGACTACACCAGGACTAATCTTGGACTTGAGAGAGGCTTGGGGTCCCGTTTTTTTCATTTTGGTTTTGGAGACAAATAATGAAGAAAACAGTTTAGTTTTTTGTTTTTTTTTTCTTATTTTTGGTTTCATTTTGAAAAACGAATTAACGAATGAATACAACATAAAAAAAAAAAACTCAAACATGTGTGAATGAAACAAAACACACCTCCAGGTCTGTTTTTGACGAGAAAACAACATTATAACAGATCAGAAAACAGTGTAACAGTGTGTGGGCTCAGTTCATACTCAACCTGAAGCACCTTGTTTGGTTTTATTTTTCTTGTTCCTAACATTTACTCCACTACACCATCAATAACAAGTTTCCCCATGTGCAGCAGTGGAATCCCCCTCTCACACTTTCCCCCTGTCACATCCTCTTCCATCATCCATCCATCCTTCTCTCTCTCCTTCCATCCATCCCTCCATCCCTCTGTTACACTCTCACTCTTTCCATGTTCTGTCCGTATCCGTAGCTCGTCTGTTTTGGTGGAAAAGGTGCTGAGGTTGTCTGAGGAAAAGAAAGTCCAGGACAAACAGAGGCTCGTGTGTAAGTCTGAGGGGAAACCGTCTCGTGTGCGTGTGTGTGTGTGTGTGTGTGTGTGTGTGTGTGGTCCAATCACAGCGCACTGGGTTCACTTGGGACAGTTACCATGGAGACACAGCCAATTCTCAAGGCTGCAATGTTCCACAGAAGGGCATTAAACGTGTCCATCTCCGTGGGGACGAGCGGGTGACGCCACGAAAACCAAGGCTACGTTCAGACTGCAGGGCTTAACGCTCAATTCCGATTTTTTTGTGAAATCCGATGTTTTTGCGAGGTCGTTCACATTTCCAATTAAATGTGACTTGTATGTGACTCCAGTGTGAACGTTAAACGACCCGAAAGTGTCCCACATGTGACACTGGAGACACGATGACGTCAACCGCAGCGAGCGTCTCTGTGTTTACGGAAGTTGTCCAAACATGGACGCAGCATCGAGCACCTGGAGATTTTAAAGTTCCTCTCGTACCGGAGCCAGAACATGAACAACTTACTTGTTTTAAGGAGGAGATTGAGAAGGAGAAGGACGAGGTTTTTGGTCGTGGTGTTTTGTGGGGCAGCGGCAGCGACGTCCGTTGAAAGGAACGTGTGGATGTGGAGACGGAGCCAAGAGTGGTGAGTGGTGATGTGCTTCGCTTCAGTGACACAGAGTTCATTAACAATTTTCGCCTACTTCAGCGCAGAATAGTGACGTTTGTGTCTTGTTGATAACGTGTAGGTGGATGAATGCACTTTGGCCGTTTTGACTCACATGTCAAAAAGATCAGATATGTATCGGTTTCAGGAGCACATATCCAAGTGTCATGGGTCGCATTTGAAAAAAATCAGATCTGTGTCGTTCAGACTGTCATTAAAAGATCAGATACAGGAACATAGGGGCCAGAAAATCGGATTTGGGTCACTTCAGGCTGCAGTCTGAACGCAGCCCAAGAAGCGGGTCAGATCTGTAAGAACACATGTTTTCAGTGTTTTATGGAGCAAATGAAACACGTATCATTTAATAACTGCAAGATAGAGTTAATATCACACTGGGGAACATTCAAACCAATAATATTTCCATGGAGACAAGCAAAAATAATAGTGCTTCCAGAAATGACTTAAGCCAGACTTATAAAAGGTATTAAAGCACAAACATGAGAAAAGCTAAACAGTACCTGAAGGAAGCAGTGCTTGTCTCTGTGTTAAAGGTGCACTGTGTAACTTTTTCTGGTGGATATCTCCATGGAGATAATGTTGCATCACCTTTCAACTATTGGCTCTCATATATTTATTAATTACAGGTGTTTTACTGGCTAAAAATACCTTGAAAAACCTGTATTCTAAGTGGGAGTCAGGTCGCCTCCCCGCAGACCTGACCCGTAACATAGCCTGGTGGTGTCAGCTGGTTGTCTCCTTGGAGATAGGTAAGTTTAACGTCATACTGTGGAACATTCCAGGCAAACCTTTGGGTCCGGTCAAGCAGAAGTAAACAACAAGGCCAAAAATTCAAGTTAATGCATCTGATATAAAAATGTATTGAACAGATACATATGTACTCTAGTTTATGAAACTGTTCACCTTTTTCTGTACCATGCAGATTTTATTATAGTTCAATGCCTTCAACTTGAAGCTCAGCCACCTGCTTGCTTCTTTGGAGATGTGATAAGGGTCCAGTCAAGCAGTAACGGAGGGAAACAGGGGCAGATTTTTGACATTCAAATGTCTCTTATTCAGAAACTAGAGGAACTATTGAAATAAGTAAAGTATCAGAATGTAGGAAAGAGTTACACTCCAACAGGGTCAAGTTAAACCTGTGATATTCTTTCAAGTTGTTGACAAAAAATTTAAAAAACTCATGTCGGTAACAGAGGGAATGAAATATGCAGCACTTTTTGGGCAATAAATACAAACAGTGATAACTCTTGGTTCTCACTTACATATCCTTAACAAACTGGTTTGAATATTTGCTTCATATAGTTTTCTACCATATGGTACAAGATTAGGTTGAAAAACCTCTTACTTTTTGAGTAATGAGATTTTTTATTAAGAAAGGTCATGGTAACGGAGGGAAAAGTAACAGAGGGAAAATTGTTCAACAAGTAGAAGGTGCAGGATTTTACATAATTTGTCAACTTTTTTCTTCCGAATACTTTAATATTACTTCAAAATGAAAGGAAACTATTTCTATAAAATCTGTCAGTCCTTCCGAGCAAATTTTTATCATTTAAAAATGTATTTATTTATTTTTTAAATCATGTACCTTCATCAACAGTTCAAAGATGGAATAACACAAGATATGATGAAATATATCAATTTATTTACATGATTTTCAGGTCTTTGAAATTTGGGAAATAATTTTTGTTCCATGTTTCATACATGGTCTGTTTAAAACATATGGAACTTTAGAACCAAAAATGGTACAGAAAAAAGGTCAACAGTTTCATAAACTAGAGCACATATGTATCTGTTCAATACATTTTTATATCAGATGCATTAACTTGAATTTTTGGCCTTGTTGTTTACTTCTGCTTGACCGGGACCATTTGTGTTTTTATCTTATTGCAGAATTTATTTAAACAGATTTATCCCTTATTTTTTGGAAGATTTTTGAAAATACTACAAACTAGAACATTTGAATATCTTTTCTTCTTAACTTATATAAACTTAAATTCCAGTGCATTTTGATTAAACATCATAAAGCATTAAGCATTAAACCGAGCCTCCACCAGAAAAGTTCCACAGTGCACCTTTACGTCAAAAGTGTCACAAAACCCAAAGCGCCTCAAGAGAGATTCACTCTACCGCCGCAGCAGACTCCGACACATATCTGCCGCTCTTTTAACGCTTTAATGCAGAGTTATGAGTCTTCTGCGTATGTTTAATCTCCTTTGAACATCTCTGTGAAAACAACGGTCTGAAATATTCACACAAAGATCATGTTTTTTCTTGGCGCTTTTTCCATGTCGGGCCCTTATCTCCACCTGCCCCATGTGTCTTCATTAAAACTCCCACAGAAGCTTTTAACACGCATCTCTGTGGAGTCTGCGGAGCGAACTCAGCGCAAGTGGTGAGAGCCGTAACCTCGGAAAGACCTTTGTTAAAAACCCACGAGAACACGGATAATTGCGTCAGAATCCGTGAGAAAACGTCTGTGATTAGAAACATGTTCAATTTTCAAAGATTCGGCGGCTGATGAAAAGACAATATGAAATTAAAATTGTGGTGAAGGGTTTGTCAAATGTTTTTTCTCTGTGTAGATGCGATTGCTTTGTCTGGAATGTTCCACAGTATGGCATTAAACTTTTCTATCGTCATGGAAACCAAACTAGACGAAGTTTCGGGTCAGATCTGTGGAGAGGCGACCCCGCTCACAGTCAAAGGCTTCGTTCAGGCTTCAGGGTTTAACGCTCAATTTGAAATTTTTTGTGAAATCTGATTTTTTTTGTGTGAGGTTCTTCACATTTCCAATTAAATGCAACTTGTATGTGATCTCCAGTGTGAACTTTAAATGCCCCAAAAGTGTCCCGCGTGTTTACGGAAGTCGCCTAAACATGGACGCGAGCATTGAGCAACTAGAGAGTTTAAAGTTGCTGTTGTACCAGAGCCAGAACATGTACAGATTATTTGTTTTAACTCTTTCCCCCATGAAGACGACATTTGACGACCCCCCTGAACCCTTAATGACGACTTTTGACTCCTCCACTGTTTCACTAACGAGGAGATTTGACGACCTTTAGAAACGGCTTGGTTTTTCACATTTAAACAGAGACTGTGATCGGTAGGGGCCACTACAACCCACACTAGACTGACCAATAGGATTCAAGGATATGTTTTCGCCGATTTTTTCCGAAGTTAATCGAAATAGTGACGATGGTAGCTTCCGGAAAAAACACAACACGAAACACGTGCAATGGAAAGATGGCGGGCGCTGCGGCGCACAGTTTTAGAAATAATGAGGAGCGGACGTATTTTATGGATAAGTTTAGAGAAAGTGACTTTTATAGATTTCAAAGTGATGATGTTGAAGTTGATTATAAAGTGGAAAACAGCGACAGCGACGGACTTTCGGGGAGAAGGTGAGATGCCGCTGATGCGTCTGTGTGGAGTCCTGCGATGTCCGAACAAACTATCTGAGCTTTATACTCGATTATGAACCAAAACTGCCCTGAAATCTGGATGTTGCCCAGGCCAGTCCTTTAAAATATTTCAGTCTTTTTTTCCAAGATGCGATGTATAACAGAATCGCTACAGAAAAAACGCTTATGTGGAGCTCTGCACACGAGAAAATAACCAAGATGACAAATACTGGACACACACTGACGGGGAAGAGTTTTATTATTATATTATTATATTATAATAAGCTAAATGAGTTGAATAAATAAAATAAGTTGAATAAGCTAAATGAGTTGAATAAGTTAAATGGAAAAAAATTATTGGGTGCACACAGGTGAACAACAGGTAAAAACAGGTGCACACTTGGCTATACTGTATCTGGTGATATGAAATCTGTTTAAATACTTTGACAAAGTATATTTTTTATTTTTTTATGAATATAGTACTCAGAACATGCAGATATCAGATGCTGAATGTAGTTTTTTGTTTTCGAGTTTGCACCTGACCAGGTAAACTCTCATTTTCAGTGAGCTGTTATACACCTATAAATGAGTTGAATCACATTTAAACATCCATAAATGAATAGTTCAGAGTCTAAGGTTTCCAGAGATACAAATATGTCTGTGTTACAATTAAGTTCATGAGTGTAAAAATCATTTATAATCACTCGTGGAAGTCTGTTTTCTTTTATGCAGTTATGCTCTATGGGTGTAGCCCTAGTAACACATGTATGGGTTGTTCCTAGTCGGCGTCCAGGGGGGAAAGAGTTAAGGAGGAGATTGAGAAGGAGAGGGACGAGGTTTTTGGCGTTCATGGTGTTTTGTGGGGCAGCGGCAGCGACATCTGTAGAAAGGAACGTGTTGGTGCAGAGTCGCCGCCAAAAGTGGTGGGACTGACATGTGCGTCGCTGCTTCACTGACACGGAGTTCAGACACAATATTCGTCTGATGAGAACGTTTGTGTACATTTGCGACATGTAGTTTGGTTCAGACTGAAGTCACATGTCAAAAGATGGGATATGTATCAGTTTTAGGAGCACATATCCAAGTGGCCTGGGTCGCGTTTGAAAAAAATCGGATCTGTATCGTCACGCAAAAAAAACCTGACGAAGGCTGCACAGTTTGTCTCAATAAATGGCACAATTTGCAAGTAAGACGATGTGTGGGATTTTTCTTTATGTTCTTGGGCTGCTCCCTCTCCTCCGACGCACCCGTCTCTAGTAATTGATGTGTGAAGTTTTCATTCTTTTATATCGTTAGTTCAGACTGTCATTAAAAGATCAGATACAGGTCACATTGGGGCAAAAAAATCGGATTTGAACCCAACACAAAATGCCTGTTTTTCTAGGTATTTTTGAGCTGTAAAACCACCTGTAATTTAAGAAATGTAAAGAGCTGCTTCATGTCACACTGTGGAACATTCCAGACAAAGCACTGGTATAGAAACAAGCAGGTGACAGACACCCAACTAAAAAGTTACACAATGCAAAAAAAAAACCCAAAAAACTTACTTTACGGCTTTATAATTATTATTTTGGTAACACTTTATAATAACTACACCTTATTTAGCCTTAATAAAGCATGAACAAAGACTTAATTAATAATGATTCACGCTTAGTAACTACTTAATTACTACCTGAATTAGCACTTAACTTGAACTTAATTCACCTGTGCTGTAAATAGTAAGTGGTAATACTTCTTAATTACTCATGAACTAACCATTTGCATGATGTTTACAAATGCATATTTAAGTACATATTTGAGTATTTATTAATGATTAGTAAGTTATGAGAGAATGATTTACTAATAATGCAATGATCATTCAGGCAGCTGTTATCTGTTAGTTAAGTCTTTCTGAGAGTTTTTCTAAAGTGAAGACTAATTATGTTTATTAAGCATTTGTTAAGGTTGGTCATATTCTAGAGAAACAATAATGCATTACTAGTAAATCATTCTCTCATGGTTTACTAATCATTAATAAATGCTCAAATTTGTACTTAAATATACATTTACAAATGCACACACAAATGGTTAGTTCATGAGTAATTAAGTAAGAAATACTTATGAGTTACTATTTACAGCACAGGAGAATTAAGTGCAAGTTAAGTGCTAATTCAGGTAGTAATTAAGTAGTTACTAAGCGTGAATCATTATTAATTAAGTCTTTGTTCATGCTTTATTAAGGCTAAATAAGGTGTAGTTATTATAAAGTGTTACCATTATTTTTCTATTATTTTTTTTTATTATTTTTGGACTGTGGTCATATTAAAGGTTGTATGGAGGATTTTTTTTTGTTTCAAACTGTCAGTGAAAGATTAAAATACCATTACAGAGACGCAGCAGCTTTGTAATTATGATGACCAAAAAAAAAAAGAACGAAAATCTATCATCTGTGGACGTAGTGAGGCCAGATAAACATCAGCCAATAGAAAACGAGGCTCCCTCATTTTCTATTGGCTGTTGGGTTGTCAATCAAACTCCCTAGTATAACTGACTCGTCGGAGCGCGGGGATTACGTGGTTTACGCAGCGGTTCTTAGAGGCTTTTTCGAACTGTCGCTTCCTCGCATTTCGCACAAAGTTTGTCGGACGAGCACGACCGGTTCGCCGCAAAAGAAAGTCCGTTTTTGAGGTCGCTGAAAGAAGAAGAGAAGAGGAAAAGGAGCAAAACCAAACTGAGGTGATTCTTGGAGATCTCGTCCAGCGATGGCGCGACCGAAGCAGACGAAGGGTCTAAAAACTGACGCGTCGGTCGCTGAATTACTTCTAGACAGGAAACTTCAACAGTAATTCTGAACACGCACAAGGACTGTCGCTGTATTTCTCTTCCCTTAAAAAAATCCTCTATACAACCTTTAATATCTCTCTGCCTCTCATATTTATAGAGCTTAGTCTGTTTATATATGATTGACAGCCGGTGTGCCAGTCCTTATTTTTGTATTTACCATCTTCTAAAGAGGAATCGGTTCTTTTGATTCACAACAAGGAATCGGATCTGAGACAAACGGATCATCTGTAAATTAAAGCGCCGGTATCCCATGTATTTGAGCAAAACATGTCTTTCCCCCGGCACAGTATAAGTATCGTTTAAGCAGCTCTTTTGTTTTATAATTTGATCATCAGGAAGAGTGTATTAGCATGCTAGTTGGTGTTAGTTTTTCCATCGTGTTCTGGTCTCTGGAAGTTGTGAGGAATAACACTGGACCACTTTTGTTTCTCGCGTGGGCTTGCATCTCCACAAATCTCAGCCTTATTTTTCCTGGAGATGAGCCACATCCTGCTTGTTTCCATGGAGATGTTGGCATTTTGGCTATAAAGTTCCACAATATGCCAGAAAACATATCTGTGTCAGTGGAAAATGTTCTGCAGTGTGGTTTTAATTTACTGTTTCCACGGAATCACGCAGGTGCCACCTCCAGAAGAATCTTGCACGCTGTATCTTTAAGCGTTTTATCCAGCTGTGTTCATTCTTTTTTTTTTCTTTTTTCTGTTTTAATAACCCACTTTAGTCGTGCTTTTGTCCTTGAGCAGAAGTGGTTCAACTGTGTGATGTTGACAGAGCAGCTGTTGTAGTTCAAGGACCGGAGATTATCACCGAGAGACGAAAGAGACGAAAGAGAAGAGCGAGGATAAAGGGAAAGAAAGAGGAGGCTTTTAGGACGAGTTAAAGGAGAGAGGTCTGAGTGTAAAGACCTTCACGATGTCAACACTGAGCACAGCTGTGTCTATGGAGCGTGTGCAGTTGTGTTTAGCGCAAACGTAAAGAGTTCAAAGAGAAATTGAGATGATCTTGACCTGATGTGGCACAATTTTCATCATTTAACTCTTTTAAAGCTGCACTATGTAACTTTTTATGTGAAGATATTACTCCTATGATGTCCTCAAACTGATCTATTTTGCATTTATTCAATCACAACTAAAAATACAAAACAAACAAACAAAAAAAAACAGGAGATAGGAATGTAACAATAACCAAAATATTGTGATATTGTATCGTCAGTTCTCACAATAATATCGCACAAGTCTCTTTGCTTAAATTAAAAGTTATGGTGCAGCAATAGCTAAAAAAATGACAGAGGGAACTGCACAGACCATGATCCTTTGCTCCATTTCAGTGCTACAAGAAGAAATAACAGTTCTAAGCACTTTTAAGTCTTAGTTCTTTGGATTAAGTTTTGTTAAGACATTTTAAGAGGAAAAAGTTGCATATTCACAGTTTTAGATGTTTAGCCTCCACAAAATTTCACAATAAATATTGTACTGTGAGATGTATATGGTGAAAATATTGTACCAAGAGATTTGGATATTGTTACATCCCTACTCATGAGCCTCTCCTTCATATCGTGAGCTTTTCCACAATATCGCAATAAATATCGTACCGTGAGGTAGAGGTGAGAGATCAAGCCTAAAAAATCCAGCCCGACCCGACCCGGCCCGCGGGTATTAAAACCCGACCCGGCCCGAGCCCGACCAATTAACTTGATTTGCAGGCCCTGAGCCCGAAGCAAATATTTTATTTGTGACTCGGGAGGAGGAGCAGTGCTCAGCGTCGAGGTGCCAGTCTTTTTGCTCTCGTATGAAAGCAAAGCGCCACATTGACGACATTCAGCGAAGCCAACGCAAGTTTCTGTAGCATTTTCAACAATCAATTTGAAACTTTTCCACACCTCACTCTTACCGGTGCGTGTTTGTCTTTTCAGTTCTCCTGCCTTTAGTTTAACTTCTTGCTCCTCTATATTGGGGACACCAGGTCAAAATAGATGCAGACTTGCGGAGGGGAAGATTATTAAATTAAGAGGGGGCGTTCACGTGCGCAGAGCTCTGGCTCTGCGGATCCTGTTTAGTAGTTAAATAGCAATTACATTACATTACTTCTCTGTTTTATCCATATTATTTATTTTATAACAAGTATTCCTTAGTTTAGTATCTACACATCGTTTTAGCATACATTTTATAAACATATATTTATTTGAAAAAAAGTCAGCGAAAGAGAAGCCCGACCCGACCCGAAGTAATGATTGACATTTTAGGCCCGAGGGTCGGGTCGGGCTTGGGCTTGGGCTCGGTCTTAAGATCTTACCTCTACCGTGAGGTTCATACCGTGACGATATCGTACCATGAGACTTGGATATCGTTACACCCATAATAGAAGAAGATGCATTACTGCTGGGAGTCTACTCCACAGATCTGACCTGGAACTTGGCTTAGTGACGTCACTTGCTTGTCTCCACCACGGTGATAGATCATTTTAATACATTATTTATCATCATATTTATACATACATGACATTTTTGGTAAAGCAGTAGCATCTCCATGGAGACAAGCTGTTGGCGAACCGTCTGCCAGAAAAAAGCAACTCTAACTTTTTTTGTGTCCATGTATCTCCAAGTAACTGAACTCTCATATACTTTTTGCATATTTAGTCCATTTTAGTGTTTCCCTTTTTCTTTATCAGATGGTTATTTAAAATAGCTCCTCTGTGTTTTTAAAGTAACCACACCTTACATACACCATCAGCTATCACACCAGTACATTCAGTCTGACAAGAAGTGAGAAGTGTCTTGCCCAAGGACACAACAGTATATAATATCAGACATATGACTGCCATCCATTCATCCATTTTCTTTCGCTTATCCAGGGCAGCAGTCTAAGTAAGCAGGGACTCCCAGACTTCCTTCACCCCGGACACTTCCTTCACCCTAAGGTGTTCCCAGGCCAGCCCAGAGACGTGGTCCCTCCAGCATCTCCTGAGTCTTCCACTGGGCCTCCTCCTCGTGGGACATGCCCAGAACAGAGGCCCGAGCCACCTCAGCTGCTCCTCTTGACGTGAAGGAGCAGCGACTCTACTCCGAGCTCTGTACATGACTGCGTACGTTTTCAATCTAACTTCATTTCCACTCCAAACTGTACTTTGTTGTAAGCTGTCAAAGCAGTAACATCTCCATGGAGGCAAGCAGCTGGCAGGCCCTGTAAGTGTCTTGCCCAAGGACACAACAGTATTTAAAATCAGAAACAGGAATCAAACCAGCAGAGTTTAGTAACATAGACATTTGAGACTGCGTAAGTTTTAAATCTTACTTAATTTCTGCTTCAAACTGTTTATATTTTGTTGTAAACTGTCAAAGTAACTCTTCGTGGAGACAGGAAAAGCTACATAGTGCACATTTAACTCTTATAAAAGCATACACAAGGTGAGTGAAGTGCCTTGCCCAACGACACAACACTATATAATATCAAACACGAGGTTCAACTCAGTACAGATTAGCATCACAGCATTTGAAGCTTTACGAGTTTTAAATCTTGTTTCATTTCCACTTCAAACCGCTTGTATTTGGTTGTAAACGACGCCCTTTTTTGGTTTTGCTTATTTGTGATTTTCATTCAAAACTCGGATCAGATTCCAATTACAGCTCTTTGTAATCGCTGAGGCATCCGTCCACCCTCTCCATGACTCTTCACCAGAACATGCGCTTGTGGTTTCTCTTTCTCATTATGAATTTTTTATGTCACCCCAGCTGCAAAGCCAACCACAAGTTTCCCATGACCACACAGGGGGACCCAGTTAACAATGAGCTCATGTAATTGTCCATTTACAGAACAACTAACTCTTCGCTCGTGTTTAACAGTGAACAGTGTGAGTTTTCTGGTGAGGGGTCTGCTACCATGGAGATGTTTTGGAATGGTCCACAATACGGCATTTAAACTAGGGTGACCATATTTCTGTGTGGGGCCTCGACATTAAATGTGCATTTGAGTTTCAGCATGTTGCAGGCTGATCGACTGTTTGTGTTTGCTCGCTCCTTCTGCGTAACAGAGAGCGACGAACGCCACTCAGTTTAATGCCCCCAGTGAACGGTAATGAAAACCCAGACATTTGCATCACTTAAAACAAAAACAAAAAAACCCGGACACCCAGGACAGGACGCAAAATACGGACATGTCCAGGGAAAAACGGACATTTGGTCACCGTAATTTAAACTGCCAATTTTGTATTTATTAAACTTTTCTGTTGCTCAAAATGTTTAAAATTCAACATTGTTTCTGTGCGCTCCGTTGCTTCTCCACAGATCTGACCTGTAACTTGGCCTGGTGGCATCAACTGCTCGTCTCCATGGTGATAAGTAAGTTTAAAAGACCCTGTGTCTGTTTTCTCCTCATGTATTTGAGCAAAATTTGTCATGTCCCAGTACAAATATTTACTGAATATACAATAAATATCTGTCTGTTTATAAAGCGTTTCATTGTCCAGTAATCAGGAAGTGCACAATTGGCATGCTACTTGTGAGCTTTACTGTGACTGGCCTCTCAAAGATTTGAAAAGCACTTATTAACTCTTAATGTTTAAATGTTTTTTAATGTTTTAATGTTTAAAATTCAACATTGTTTCTGTGCGCTCCGTTGCTTCTCCACAGATCTGACCTGTAACTTGGCCTGGTGGCATCAACTGCTCGTCTCCATGGTGATAAGTAAGTTTAAAAGACCCTGTGTCTGTTTTCTCCTCATGTATTTGAGCAAAATTTGGCATGTCTCAGAACAAATATTTACTGAATATACAATAAATATCTGTCTAATTATAAAGCTTTTTATTGTCTGATAATCAGGAAGTGCACAATTGGCATGCTACTTGTTAGCTTTACTGTGACTGGCCTCTCAAAGTTTTGAAAAGCACTTATTAACTCTTTCTCCCATGTTTTTTAGAGTCAAACCAGCTGCAGAGCCTTTATTGTCACACTATGGGACTTTCCAGTGAAGTGTCCACAGAAACAAAGTGACATCACGTTGTTTCCAGTGTCTGTGCAAACTGGAGCAAAATGTCAAAACATTTTTTTCTTCTTCTTACTTCCTGAATTTTGGCCTAGCCCTGCCCACCATCTGATGTCAGAAACAGCTAGGCTAAATCTTACAAAGTGCTTTGACAATTTAAAAGTCTAAGACATTTATTGTAAAAGTGCAGAAGAATTCTTTAAAATTCAGACCTTTGTGAGACCTGGATGCCCTTTCAGCCAAACACAGGCAGTTTTATTTAATAAAAAATTAGGGCCAGGCATGTTAACGTGTTAATTTTGCATTAACTAATTAAGTCATTATCACCGACAATTATTTTAACGCCGTTAACGCAGTTTATTTATTTATTTTATTGTAAACGTCTGTTTCTCTCTGGCTTTTATTTTGAAAAAGTCCACCGCGAGCGTTTCTTTAAGTTTGACATCTTTTCTTTACACTTTTTTTTCACTTTTTTTGTGAGATGCAACTTGTCCGAGCCTCCACGAGCTGCAGGCCCGGCCATGGGTTCGGCCGCGGGCTCCAGCTCTGGCTGGACCAGCCGTGCGCTCTGAACTGATTTGCATGATATAATCATGTGATTAAAGCGATTCATTTTTAAAATTTTTGCCCAGCCCTATAAAAAATACATTGTGTTCTAAGGGAGAATGGGCTCTATTCACGCTTAAGCCCAATTTATGGTCGTGTCAAATCTGTGTTGCAACACAGTCTGTGTCGCCTTGAACCCACCTCTGTAGAGCGTCTCCGACCAACGTGCACCTCTGAAATTTTCTAACTACGCGTCGAACTGAAGCAGACAGCAAGGGGAAGCGACTCAGACAATCAGGGTTGTGACTTGTTCTCTCTACATCTGCTCTATTGTACATTTCCTGTACGTCGCTTTCCCGCTTCATTTTGTAAACACAAACGCCATTTTTAAATCCGAGCCTCCTAGCGCTGTGGCGATACAGAACTATAATTCGGCCTTTACGTCACAAAACCAGCAGACGTTTGGAAACATGCGGATGACGACTTCCTTTGGGCTCTGTTGGCGATAGGAACTTCTTCTTTTCTTCCTCTAAATGTCATTGTATTTTCTTTTTTTCCTTTTATAAATTGCCTATTCATTTGACTATTATAATTTGTCTAATTTCATTTTTTAAAAAAAGCTGCCTGTGAGTGACATCGAAGACGCGATCAGAGTCACGTCCCACATGGAAAAGCTCCGACGAGTTGTGAAGACGCTGCTGCAGAGTGGGAGCGTCGCATCCAGTTCTTAATATAAATCCATGCCCTCCACCCGGAAAGTTACACGGTACAGCTTTAAATTGCGCCAGTGAAGTTGGTCAGAGACATTCTTAAATTTCACAAACGTTGCGTAAGATGTGGGTCAGCCTTGAATCGCATCACGGATATTTTCTGTAGGGCAGGGTGTTGGTCAGAGGACGCCGTGTGCCACAGTTTAATACATCATTTGGGAAACTTGTAAAACGGAGCTCGAGCCAGTCGGAGCTTGTTCGGTGTAAGTGAAGGATGTGGCTGCAGTTGTACAGTTGGACTGAGTTATAATTAAAAAAAGGGTTGGAATAACACTGGAAAAACATTACAGCATTGAATTAATTTGCCACCCAAGAAACAGCTGCAGATCTTTGGGACTTACAGCCTGGGTTTTGGAGAAGTGGATGATAGATTTTAGCGCAGCAGCGAGGATGTGGTCGAACCCGTGTCGTGTCATGTACAGACTCACATGTCCAGCTCGTACTTTGCAGCAGACGTTAATCCAAGAACTGCAAACCAAACTCAAACTGGTAAGAGAGCTGGAAAATAACGCCATAAGGAATTACTTGCGCTTCAATTTTAGATGTTGACAAAAACAGTCTAGACCCAAGATTTTGCAGTGGAAGACACCAGAAAGCACAAAGCAGACAGTTTAACTCATGGTTACGTTTGGAAAATGCTCAGTCTTACAATAGACCTTTTTCACAATGGCTAAAACAAAGGTAGAGTTGTGTGTAATTTCTGGTTAATGATTTTCAAAAACATCTGTGGAAATGTCTTACTTATTCTCCACCAGCTTCATAAATCCCTAATCTAATTCATCAGCTGCTTTCAGTTTGTGGAAAAAGTCTGACCTCACAGCATTAGGATTCATTCGCTTGACGGTAGGTGGGTACTTTTTTTCAATTTAACCAATCACTGCTATTTGGTCGTGACGTATGTAATGCGCCGCTAACGGGGCTAACTGGTATATTGAGCTTTCCCCAGATCCCGTAGGAAGAAAAGCAGTAACTTCTTTCCTCTTGATAAAATTCACCAAACATTCTCGTTGTTTCGGCTTTAAATCCTCGATCTCGGGAATCGTTGTGAACACAGAATGTATGTCTCTTCGCTGATTGGCTGGTGCCCGAACTCACGCTTCCGGGGTTTTTGCAAATCGTCAAGTGTATTCCAATTCCTGACCTAGTCGCTGGAGTCAAATGAGATTGAGCGGAGGCACAAGGTAGCGCAGGTCTGGCTAAAATCTGCCTGCTCTTTCACCAAATGTTCAACCAACAAGGGCAACAAAGGTCATATTCTGTCCATGAAGAATTTATCCACAACTATCAAGGTAAGAAAGACGAAAACTTAAAGACGAACAACAACGACGAGCATTAGTGAACTACTTCTGACCAAAACTCACATCATGGTAAGTAATTCATTAATAAGTAACTTGTTAACTCAGACTGATTCGATTTCATGTGCAATTTGAATGGTAGAGATGTAATCTGGGAACATCTCCAGCATTGAAACTGCACAAATCTCTCTCTCTATGCTAATATCGACATCATGAAATAAATTTTGATTTTAATTGTAGAATCAGTCTGAGTTCACGAGTTACTTACAATAACTTTAGTTTTGCTCAGTAGTTCACTAATGCCAGTTGTTGTTCTCTGTTGTTTAAGTTTTCGTTTTTTTTTTCCCTTGATAGTTGTGGATAAATTCTTCATGAACAGACTATTTATCCTTTGTCGACCTTGTTGGTTAAAGATTTGGTGATGGGGCAGTTTTATGAAGCTGGTGGAGAATACGCAAGACATTTCCACAGACTTTTTGCCGTAGAAAACCATTAACCGAAAGTTCTGCAAACCTACATCGCAGCAGGTCCGGTCGTTGTGAAAAATGTCTATGAGCCATTTGAGCCATTTTCTGAGAACTTAAAGCTTGTCACTTGTTAACGTTTCAAATATAAGTTTATATCAGTGTTTTAAATGAAGCTAGTCCCTTTATTCTGTCACAGTGACATCCGCAGAGCAGTGATACAGAACAGTGATTTGGCTGTTGCCGGAACTACTTGTGCGTTATGTAGTTTTAACACACGGAAGTCAGACATGGGAATTCTCACTGACAGTGGTACGATATAAGCAAGTTTACGCAACTTTTTTGAGTGTTTTTAATGTGTGCATTGTGTCACCACGGTAACTCCTAAACATTTCACCATTAGAGATACATGTAGATCACCCCCAGTGTGATGATCTCAGTGCAAAGTTCTGTCCTATTCATTTTAATAAGTCAGCAAACTAAAGACATGCATTTTTCAGTCCATATCTAACACACAGCTCCATTTTCTTGCTGTTGTTGTTTGATGATCAGGAAGTGCACGTTAGCATGCTAGTTGTTGTTGGCTTTACTTCGCTCTGGTGTCTGAGAGTTGTGAAAAGCGCTTATAAACTCATTGTGGTGAATAATTACAACACTCTGAAGGCATAAAGTAAGTGAGAAGTAACTTTGGATCACTGCAAACTGTTTTAAAAATAGACTCGTTCTGTTTTTCTTGTTTTCGAGACGGTAAAAATCAAGCACAGCGCCTTTAAGAAGCTCCAAATGTGAGTTTTGTAGCCTAACTGGTTCATTATGATCTTATATTTGTCAAGTTTTCATTGCCAAACAAGTAAAAGTCACAGTTTAAAGGCCAGCTAATGTGCAAATTAAACTCAAACTAAGATATCAAACTACTTTATCAAATTATAAAACAGATTTAACTGGTCTTATCCAAATTCTCCTGACCAAACCTTCCATGAATATTAATAAATCATCCCACAGGTGGTTCACTGTTCTTCTACTGTTCCACTGTTTTCTTTACAGTGAGAAATCTCCAAATCACAATTTAAAAACTCACAGATCAAGTCCTCTGCTAAAGACACATTTAAATCACATCAAGCCTGAAAAGCTCCAAGGAAAACAGCTTCATTTTGCTGCGTGGCGCCAGTTAAAACAAAACCGTACATCATGCTTCGATTTGGGAGAAACGGACAAAAGTGTTGGAATATTTGAGCGAAAATCTGCGTCTGATTTTGGGGAAAAGGACCCGTGATGGATTCAGAGTTCCAAGACCAGCTGAACCGTCTAAGAAAATCCTCGTTATTTATGATCGGAGCGGGGAAAAGACAAAGGGCCGTCTGTTGTTGCTGTGAGCTGGGTCGCCTCTTCGCAGATCTGACCCGTAATGAGGCAACTGCTTTTTTTTTTTTTCCATGAAGATAAATCAGTTTAAAGGTGCGTTGTGTAACTTTTCTGGTGGCTGCTTTGGCTGGAATGTTTCACGGTACGGCATTAAACCTTTCTATCTTCATGGAGACTAAACCGGACTAAATTACAGGTCAGATCTGTGGAGAGGCGACCCCGCTCACAGTCAGAATGCCTGCTTTTTTTTTTAAGGTATTTTTGAGCTTTAAAACACCTGTAATTGAATAAATGTAAAGTAGAGCTGTTTAATGTCACACTGTGGAACATTCCAGGCAGAGCAATGACATCTCCATAGAAACCAAAAAGTTACGTAGTGCACCTTTAAAGGCCCTGCACCCTACCCTTTTTCATTGATTTATTTGCAAAAAAAAAAAAAAAAGTCTTACCATATTGTAAAAGCAGCTCTTGAGGTCAAAATAAAATCAGTATGCTTTTAATTTAATTATAAAGTGTTCTATTGTCTGATAATCAGGAAGTGCACGGTTCTAGCATACTAGTTATTGTTAGTCCAGGCCTCTTGAAGTCATGAAAAAGCACTTATTAACCCCTTTTTTTCTTTGTGTTTTTAAAGGTGCACTATTTAACTTTTTGTTTGGGGGTCTGTCACCTGCTTGTTTCCATGGATATGTCACTGCTCTGCTAGGAATGTTCCACAGTATGACTTTAAACAGCTCTACAGCTCTACATTACATCAGGGTTCCCACTCTTTTTCACTAACAAAATTTTAAAACTTTTTCATGACCTAAAGTGAATTTTCCATGACTTTACAGGACCTACATGTGCAGAACTGATCAAACTTTTAGAGTTAAATAAGAAATATTAACCTTTTCCACTCACCTTATGGTTTGGTTTTATAGTTTTTAACATTCAAAATACTGTCAGTGTATTTATTGTCGTCTCTTTTGAACAAAAAGGCGCAGACGTTCGGAAATAATCATAATAACCTAATGAGAACTGAACAGAACGCTGTAGTTGCATGAAAGAGATACAAAAATTCCATGACTTTTCCAAAACATTCAGTGAATTTACAAAATCCTATGACAATGGCATTTTCAATTTCCATGACATTTTCAGGATTACATTTATTCAATTACAGGTGATTTTATAGGTTGCCTCTTCATGGATCTGACCTGTAACTTTGGTCTAGTTTGGTCTCCATGAAGATAGAAAAGTTTAATGCCGCACTGTGAAACATTCCAGACAAAGTAACAACATCTAGATGGAGAAAAACAGGTGGCAAATCCTTCACCAGAAAAATTACACAATACACCTTTAAGGGCCTGTTTACACGAGAATGTTTGAGGGTAAAAACGACAAAATATTTTATCGGAAGTGTCTTTCGTTTAGACAGTGACGGCGTTTTTGGGTCTTAAAAACGCAAAAATGTGAAACCACCCTCCAGAGTGGAAAAGTTGAATACACTCCGCCGTAGCGTTTCTGTCTACTACGGAAGCCGAGAGGGGTCACAACAAACGCAAATGCTGTAACAAATACAAATGCGACAACACAACAAAAAGCCACAACACACCAAAAAAGCCACAACACACCAAAAAAAGCCACAACGGAAATGACCGCGGGACTCTATTTTAATGCAAATGCAGCAACAAATACAAACGCCACAACACAAACGCAAACGCCGCAACACGTTAAAAAGCTACAACAATTAAAAAGCAACACATTAAAAAGCCACAACACATTAAAAAGCCACAACGGAAGTGACCGCGGGACTCTATTTTCCGACGGACCGATCAAGCGGCAAGTGAAGAAGAAGAACTACAACGTGAAACGAATAATGATAAAACAATAAATTACTTTTACTTACGTTTCCAACTTCTCCGTTCCTTTACTTTTCACGTTGTAGTTCTTCTTCTTCACTTGCCGCTTGATCGGTCCGTCGGAAAATAGAGTCCCGCGGTCATTTCCGTTGTGGCTTTTTAATGTGTTGTGGCTTTTTGATGTGTTGCGGCTTTTTTATGTGTTGCGGCATTTGCGTTTGTGTTGTGGCGTTTGTATTTGTTGCGGCGTTTGCATTAAAATAGAGTCCCGCGGTCATTTCCGTTGTGACTTTTTTTGGTTTGTTGTGGCTTTTTGTCGTGTTGTCGCATTTGTATTTGTTGCGGCGTCTGCGTTTGTTGTGACCCCTCTCGGCTTCCGTAGTCTACACTGCCCAAGACGCAAAACTCTGGTCAGATCCGCTCACGTCTCGTACGCGTTTACGTCACATACATCGACACCGAGCCGCCTGGCATGCAAACACAAACGAATTCCAAACACTTTGTATGAAAACGAAAACGCTCGTCTAAACACGGAATAAAAAGTGAAGACGCGATGCCACTTTTACGTCTTCTCTTCAGACCGTCACCGTATAAACGTAGCCCAAGAAAGTAAAAACAGATACATGTCTTTAATGTCGTTCTATGGGACATTAGACATTGTAAGATCCAAGACCAGCTGAAGTTCCCCAATGGAAATCCTTTTTATTTATGACCCGGTGATGTACTGAAGCAGGCAGAAGACACAGGGCTGTCCCACATCAGACTTCCTGGAAAGACTTTTGGATGAGTTAGAGTCAAAATATTCACAATCCGTCAACCCACGGGACAAAAAGTACTCCCTGAAGTCTCCAATCTGACTCAAATCTGGACCCAAATCTGGATTACATGATGCAAAGATAAGATTTTGATTAAGGGTGTCAAGAAACTAATGTGAAATGACAGCTGCTTGGCCCGAGTTAAGTCTCCCAGATTCTGAAAAAAAGAGGAAAACTGTCAGATAAAAGCACTGTACCTGATTTTTTTAAACACGTATTTGAGCAAATTAACTTTATTTACCTTCAGTTATTATAATTACAACACACTATGGCGCTTTAGTCCTGGTTTGTCCACAGTGAAGTCATCATTTTGTGTCATTTGTTTATAAAAATGTCATAACAGCTTAAAAACGTTCCCTTGGAAGCACGTCTGGCATTGCAGTTTTCTTGCGTTGGAGTTGCATTCGTCTCGGGGCAGAGCGGAGACGTGCACATACATGTCAACAGTCTACTCCTTATATACGCCCACATCGCATGCAACTTATACGCAACGCCATAGCAACCGTTTGGGACATTTTTCAACACGTTTAAGGGAAAAAAACAGATTTCCTCTTCAACCCAAACACTCTGGAAAGGTTGGGCACTAAGAGATGTTGACAAAATGTGTGAAACTTTCTGGTTACGGTTTCATTTCAAAGTCAAAATATATCCATGGAGTAAAGCATTTAACGGACCCTCCACCAGAAAAGTTACACAATGCACCTTTAACATACAGTAATTCTTAGTTCCACTGACGATAATTAGACAATATCTTGGCAATTCATATAAACATGCCTAAACATATTTTTCAGACTGTAACTCACAGTTTTTTTTCATGGTTTGTGTGTTTCCTGCGACTTATATATTAATATTTTCACACTGACAGACTCGAGTGTGTCAGTATCTGCTGCTCCTGTTCCTCCTGTACCACTAAAATTCATAAAATTATTAAACTTAAATAAAATTAAAAAATACATAAAATAAATACATTTATTACTTAAAATTTAAACAAACTTAACTGACTGAACTGACAAGTGGTGCACAAAAATATTGAAATATCGATATATCGTATCGTTTAATATGATGATACAGTATCGATATTGTGGGCTGCTGTATCGATACATCGCCAAAAGTATTTTTTTGGTATGTATTTAACTAAATGATTTTGTTACAGTGCCTCAGTTTTGTTGCTTGTTTAGAGAAAGGAAACTCGTATATGCAACATATTTGACATTTTCATTGTTTTGGTGATTAAAATGTTTGTGTTTCATATGAACTTTGCACAAGAAGTGGTTTAACAAAGACTTTTAGTGTCACAGCCACGATTTAGCCTTGATTACCTCCGCCAAGGAGGTTATGTTTTTGCCGGCGTTTGTCTGTTTGTTTGTCTGTTTGTTTGTTTGTTTGTTTGTTTGTCTGTTAGCAACATAACTCAAAAAGTTATGGACCGATTTTGATGAAATTTTCAGGATTTGTTGGAAATGTGAAAAGGAAGAACTGATTTCATTTTGGGGTTGATCCGGAAGAAATCCTGGATTCTGGATCACTTTGAAATTTTAGTTAACATTGTGGTAAATGGGGCCAAAAATTTAGTTTCTCAATATCTGGGTTAATTATTGACCAAACCCCATGAACTTTGACTCAGGGATGGACAATGGGATCCTCTTTCATATTCCAAAGGCTGATCCGGATCTGATCCAGAAGACTGATTTTATCGCAATTTATATAAAAAATGGGGGTAGTCCTTGGCGGAGGTCTGCGCTCTCTGAGTGCTTTTCTAGTTTTTTATTGAACAGTATCGAATCAATTTGAAATATATCCTATCGAATCAAAAGCTCACTGTATCAAGATATGTATCGTATTGTGGCCTGTGTATCGAGGTATGTATCGTATCGGCAACTTCTTAATGATACCAGCCCTAGAACTGACTGAACTCAAATGCCCCCAAAATGAAAATCATATTTTGCAGATTACAAGCTGCAAGTAGCGAAATATGCATCTGAAAATTGATGTGCAATAATTGAGCAGCAGAAAGAAAGAACAGAGCGAGAAGTCATTGGATGGATTGACAAAGCCTGGACTTCAGTGACACCGAAACCATCCTGTCTGGATTCAGAAAGACCGGAATAATTCTAACTGGAACTGATGCTGAGTCTGACGACAGCGACACAGAAGAGGAAGTGTCGCTCTGTTTACCTCCGGAGGTCACGGAGTTGCTCAGAAGTGACACCGAGGATGAAGAATTGAATGGATTTAGTGATTTGGAGTGAGATGGAGAGTTTGTTAAACTTGTTCTGTTCTGTTGTTTATGTTATAGTTTATCTGAAGAACTGTTCATATGTGACGTTAACAGTCTGTTGTTCTCTGTTTTATTGTTTTTACTAGAACTTGACTTTCAAGATGAAATGTCGATTCCTGCTCTCTGATTTCATAAAATAAATTTCCCCCAAAAAGTGTGACTTATATATGTTTTATTCTTCTTCATTATACATTTTTTGGTTGGAGCTACTTAAAGTCCGATAAAAACAGTACACTGTTGTTGAGTTTCTTCTTAGTCTGCTGCACTGGGTAAAATGGATGAATGGAAACCTTGAAAACAATAATGTCATATTGCGGAACATTGCAAGCAGAATTTTTATGACATATCCATAGAAAGTAAGTAGTAGTAGTGCATCTTTAAAATGTTTTAGGTTAATTTCTTCTGCGGTGTCTAATATGGAAAAAGTGGGATGTTTTGGGCAAGCTGCAGTAATTTGAACTAAAGCTGTTGATTGTGGTGTGTGTGTGTGTGTGTGTGTGTGTGTGTGTGTGTGTGTGTGTGTGTGTGTGTGTGTGTGTGTGTGTGTGTGTGTGTGTGTGTACCACAGACTGACAGCCACTGTGATAATGAGACTGTTTACAGCTGGAGTAACTGAAGAGAAATAAACTACAATCAGATAGAAGTATTTGCTTATTTAGTAACAAATGTATGTAACTCAAATTATCGTTTCTGAATCTCTGATCTAAGTGGCTGCCATATTTTAACTGAGGCTGGTCCTTAGAAGTCAATATAATTATCTTCACCGGATAAGAGGCGAGGGAGAGGTTTGGAAAAGCAGGGTTTAATCAAAGAATCATTTTACAGACATGAAAAAGTGGAACATACAAACATTAAAGCGAAACTATCATGCAAAATTGACTTCTCAGAGCTTTTAGCCATGTTATAATTCTCATTTATCCTCTAAAAGTTTTATTTAGAGTGATTCATCTTTATTCTCCTGTATTCAAGACGTAATAGGTTCTGTTTACGCTCACCGGAAGACGCCTGGAAACATGCGGATGGCGACTTCCGGTGTTGTTACCGACACTGGCCCGTGGATTCAGCAGCAGCGTCTTCACAACCTGCCAAAGTTTTCCATGGGCGACGCGACTCTAATCGTATTTTCTGTGTCACTTATAAGCAGCTGATGTAACTGTTGATCTACTGAACATAATGGAAAACTACAGTGACTTTATAAATATTATTACGTTACATTACATAATGAAGAAAAGAAAAAAAAGGCAGAATACAATGATAGAAGAAGAAAACTGGGCCATTTTCTCAGTTTTCCCAGATTTCGTCAGAGTTATGCTGCATTCTATTGTGCTCGGGACTCGGGGAAATCTGACCTCTACCTCGAGAAAGCACAGTGGAACAACCAATCAGATCAGGGTTCAGAGCAGACAGAGTCGGACGGATTTCTGAACATGTAATAGTCAAAAAGCCATAATTGAGTTGCCAACAGATTCTGTTTATTAGCAGGAGCTAGCAAAACCTGACATTAACTACATAAGTTAACAAAATAAACATTAAACTTTCTTGGGCATCTATATTTTCCCGACTGTTTTAATAGAACACATTTACAACGGATGTTGAGAGAACTGACTTGGATTTATTGACTCTTTATCGATATTCAGTAGAATGAATCATTACTACTGGCAACAGATCCCAAAGGAAGTCATAAACATGAATATAGTTTACTCCCGTTCCACCACCACAGTACACGCCCCCATTTTCTGTTTTGTTCTCACTTTGTTTATCAAATCTGTGACACATCTAGGATTTGGCAATGTTGTGTAGTAAATTACAAATTTGTGATGTACAGTTATCCATCGGAGGTGCCCACAGTCGCACAGCTCTTTATTGTGATGACGTTTAGGATGACGCCAGCTCCCATTGGGCACCGCAGTTTTCTAACACAGACTTGTTTCTTTTCTTAGGTGTCAAATTCAAATTCACAAAGGGCCAAAATAAAAACCTGGGACTAAGTCGTGGGCCAAACTACATATTTACTGAAAAATTTCAACAACATCTACATGTTTTCTCTTTTTTCAAGATATGTAATGTTAAACATTTTCTTATTAAAATAAATATTTAATAATAGTTTTGCTTAAATATTGAATCCAAAACAAGCATAATATTATTAAATAAATAATGTCTCTATAGTCTATCTGTAGCCGGTGGACAGCTCTAATACATATTTGATATGATCTCGTGGGCCAAATATGATTATATCACAGGCCAAATTTGACCCTCGGGCCTGAGTTTGACATAAATGTTTTAGATGAATATTGTGGTTTAAAATGTCTTAAATTATAGCGTAATGATCCACTGTTGTCATGGATTATGACTTTATAGCTGACACAAGTGCAGAAGGTCTTCTCCACACTCTGCTGTAAATTCGTCATCAGCTAAAAGCATTTTGTTGAAAGGATAAGAGGATGTTTTGTAGATTTTGGATTCGAGCTCACTACCAAAGTGCTTTTTGTTTTTCTTGGATCATGTCACAGTGTCGTATTATCAACCTTGCATTTATTTCATTACAGGTGTTTTAAAGGTGTATTCTTTTCTGGTGGAGGGTCCGTCAAATGCTTTTCTTCGTGGAGATGTTATTGCTTTGTCTGGAAAGCTTCACAGTCTGGCATTAAACCTTTCTATCTTCATTTTCACGGAGACCAGAGTTACATGTCAGATCTGTGGAGAGTAAACCCCGCTCACAGTCAGAATACTTGTTTTTCTGGGTATTTTTGAGCTATAAAACCACCTACAATTTAATACAGGTAACATAAAGCACTTTTAATGCTGAAAAATCACTTGAAATAACATGTATTTTAACTGTGAGCAGCCTCGCCTCTCCACAGACCTGTACTTTTGCTCGGTAGCGTACAGTAAACGATTGAAACGTCTCCAAACGGCCTGGATATGTTTCTGTTTTCGAAGCAGGTGCTGATACCCGCGCATGTTCCCGCTGGCTCGTCTTTGTGTTGAGAAATGGATTATACTGATTTTCTTGGCAGCTCCGGGACAGAATATGAGAAAGTCCTTTGAACGGGGCGGCGCTCTGAGGAGGTTTGGCCCGGAGCCTGAGGTATAAACTGTGTATTTACTCTGCGTGTTTTCTCAGAGGTCAGTGAAGGCATCGGCCCGGGGGCAGTCACACCTGTACACACTCCGTCAAATACATCAAATAAATGCGAGTACTTATTCAAACGGACTCCAGTCCAGTCTGTCAGTGTGTCCTGCTGGATTTCCTTTAAATTAGTCACTGCTCTAAAGTTTGCAGGTGTAAATTTGAGCATTGTAATTGACATTTAAGTTAATTTTTAATGCATGTAACCCAGTTGTGGATGTAGTACTTAATTTTGTTAATTAAAAGTACAAATACAGGGGCAAAAGATTACTCAACGAAAAATAAATATAACACATGAAAAAATCTACTGAAGTACCTGTTTAAAAATGTACTGTAAGAATATTTTATAAAGATTTTTTGTACTGTAAAAATATTTTATTGAGATTTTTTGTACTGTAAGAATATTTTATTGTAGAGATTTTTTGTACTGTAAGAATATTTTTTTATAGAGATTTTTTGTACTGTAAGATATATTTTTTTGTATAAGAATATTTTATAAGATTTTTTGTACTGTAAGAATATTTTATAAAGATTTTTTGTACTGTAAGAATATTTTATAAAGATTTTTTGTACTGTAAGAATATTTTATAGAGATTTTTTGTACTGTAAGAATATTTTATAAAGATTTTTTGTACTGTAAGAATATTTTATAAAGATTTTTTGTACTGTAAGAGTATTTTATAAAGATTTTTTGTACTGTAAGAATATTTTATAAAGATTTTTTGTACTGTAAGAATATTTTATAAAGATTTTTTGTACTATAAGAGTATTTTATAAAGATTTTTTGTACTGTAAGAGTATTTTATAGAGATCTTTTGTACTGTAAGAGTATTTTATAAAGATTTTTTGTACTGTAAGAATATTTTATAAAGATTTTTTGTACTGTAAGAATATTTTATAAAGATTTTTTGTACTGTAAGAATATTTTATAGAGATTTTTTTTGTACTGTAAGAGTATTTTATAGAGAATTTTTGAAACAATTAAAACATCAATAACAATATAGTGATTTTGATAAAGAATTTAGCGGATTTTAAGTGACTTTTTTGTGATTTTTTATTTATTTATTTTGTGTGTGTATGTGTTTTGTTTTAGTTTGCTCAAAGTTTGGAAATCATATGTGCTAAAAGTAAGTCTCAGCCATTTCAGCAGACCATAAAGAAAAGTACTTTTTACTTTTCAGTCCAGATCTAAAATGCAGTGTAGTAGAAAGTACAGATACACGCTCTCAAATGTAGTGAAGTAGAAGTAAAAAGTATCCACTGTAAAATCTACTTAAGTACAGATACTTCAAACTTGTACTTTTACTTTTCCACAGTTATGTTGCTATTTGAACCTTATGACGACAATTTAAAGATTATTTACGTAAACGGGCTGTCACACCTTGACGATTTAGCCAGCGTATGCCGACGTATGAAAAATTTGGTAAATACTCTGGCGTCAGATGCATACGTGGGTCATAAGTTGTAGGTAAGTTATCGTTCACACATGTTCACACACATTAATCATAAGTTACTCAGAGATAATGTCTAACGTACCAATAACTTATAAGTAATGTGCTTTGAACCGATGTTTAACTTATATCGAACTTATCTCCAGCGTATTTGACATGTTCCCACAACCACAAAACTTACTGAACGTGTTTCTAACTTATAGCTACTGTATAACGGCGTATTGGCAGCGTTTAGGGAAATCGGTTTATAAAAATGGGCAGGAAACCGTCAGTGCTCCTCCAGACTTCGTGGTTGGGAGTTGTGTTCGGCACGACGCTGATTAATGTTGCTACTGCGATGTCTGGCGCAGTTATGAATCGTCGAACAGCAGCCTTTTTGTCGACAACGAAAAGTGAGCATCAGGGAAATGCAGCCGTGTGCAAGGCAAGTTTATTTGTACAGCACAATTTGTACACAAAGTAATTCAAAGTGCTTTACAGAATAAGAAATACATTAAAATCATAATAAAAACAAATCAAAACATAAATAATCATGAAGATTAAAATAAAAAAAACAGAGACATAAATTGGAGAGAAGAGTGCGGAATGAAAACCTTTCAGTTATTTGCACAGTTAAACAGAAATGTTTTGAGTCTGGATTTAAACAGCGTCACAGAAGAGTCTGTCTCACATGTTCAGACTGTTCCAGGTTTTAGCTGCATGAACCTGAAACTCTGACTCCCCTTGTTTAGTCGTGACTCTGGGCACCAGCAGGAGGCCGGTCCCTGAGCTCCTCAGAGTGTGAGATGGTTCATATGACACTAACATGTCACAGATGGACTTTGGTGCTCGGCCATGGAGACACTTGTACAAGCAGAGCTGCTTTAAAGTCTCTGAGCCACAGGAGCCAGTGCAGAGACCTGAGCACAGGACTTATGTGCTCGTACTTCCTAGTTCGAGTCAGGACCCGAGCTGCAGCGTTCTGGATGTTCTGGATGTTCTGGATGTTCTGGATGTTCTGGATGTTCTGGATGTTCTGCAGCGTCTCACAGCTCGTTTGGAGAGACCAGTGAGCAGAACATTACAGTATCTAACCTACTGTGCTGTGCATAAGTTAGACATTGGGCTTAAGTTGTGGACGCTGGCAACATGTTAAGCATTAGTTGGTATAAGTTATCAAAACATTCTATATAAGTTACTAATATGTTATGTATACATCCAATTCGTTACAAATATGCCCAAAATTGAAAAAAAAACAAAAACAAAAACTGATGGTTCAGCTTATGCCAGCGTTTCAGGGAAATTCTGGTATGTCGGCATACGCTGACTAAATCGTCAAGGTGTGACAGGGACATAACGTTTGTAATAGAGAAGGTCTGTCACTAACCAGGCTGACGCCACCAAGTGCCTCCACTCAATTTCATTTCTCTCCAGCGACTAGGTCAGGAATCAGAATACACTAGACGGTTTGCAAGAACCTCGAAGTACGAGTTTGGGCACCAGCCAATCAGTGAAGAGCCGTACATTCTGTGTTGGCAACGATTCCCGAGATCGAGGAATTTTTAGTAAATTTTATCAAGTCACGACCAAATAGCAGTGAATGGTTAAATAAAAAATAGTACCCGCCTACTGTCGAGTGAACGAATCCTAATGCTGCGAGGTCAGACGGTTTCCACGAACTGAAACCGGCTGTCACCTGCTTGAGTTTGCATTAAACTATTATCTGTCTTGCTTGTGTTCAATTACCTTTGTTTTATTGTGCCAAAATACACTGTTAAGCGTGAATTCTGTAAGCAGACTTGCCTCTCCGTAGATCTGACCTGTGACTTCGTCTGACGGCGATACCTGCTTTGTCACACCTTTATTTCTTTTGTTTAGTTAAACCGAATACCCCTCAAAACCTCTCGTCAGTTACACTTCATAATCTACTACTACTGCTACACCATTGATTAAATAATGCACTTTATTATTCACACTTTTATTGTGCATATATATTATTTTACATCAGATGCCCTCCCTGACCGTACCCTCCGAAGCCCAGCCTTTCATAAATCCTCTGCACGTCCATAACTAAGACGTCTGCGCTGAAGTACGGCTCTGACTTTGTGACAGTTCTGCATTGGAAACAGATGCGCCTCCTTCACCGCGCATGAATTCAAGCCTCGATAAGAAATCATAACATTCAAATTCGGTCTGTCCATAACTCACTTGTTTACGATAAAAAAAAAAAAAAATCCCGTCCGTTTTACAGCCTCCATTTGAAATATAACCAACATTCTTTACAGTTCGTGACATTTCTGTGACTGAGAAACGGGTTGAACTCTGCAGGATTTTCCAGTAGTTTTGGAAAGGCCACAGAGCAGAGAGAGTTTGGACTTTAATTCTAATGAAGTTAAAGAGACAGATTTTTTCCATGTCTCACCCCAGTGCAGATATATCGTACAAACAGCTCCTGAAGTGTCGGGGAGTAACAGATTACATGTACCGCAGTTATGTAATCAGAGTACAAATTATGAGTAACTGTATTCAGTTACAGTTACTGTTTCAGTGAGTGGTAATTGGATTACAGTTACTTTGTTGGAATAAATGGATTACATGGTGGTATTTTCCTGTTTTCACATTTTGGGCTAAACCAGGACTAAAACCAGGA
>NW_026571070.1:8679126-8689126 GCF_026225935.1 Boleophthalmus pectinirostris
GTTTAGATCTAGTTTAGACCTCATTTTAGTCCTGTTTTAGACCAGGTTTTAGACCTAGTTTAGATCTAGTTTAGGTCTAGTTTAGACCTGGTTTTAGTCCTGGTTTAGTCCTGGTTTAGACCTGTTTTAGACCTGGTTTTAGACCTGGTTTAGACCTGGTTTAGATCTAGTTTAGCTCTAGTTTAGACCTGGTTTTAGACCTGGTTTAGATCTAGTTTAGATCTAGTTTAGATCTAGTTTAGACCTGGTATTAGTCCTGGTTTTGGCCTGGTTTAGACCTGTTTTTAGACCTGGTTTTAGACCTGGTTTAGATCTAGTTTAGCTCTAGTTTAGACCTGGTTTTAATCCTGGTTTTGTCCTGGTTTAGACCTGGTTTAGATCTAGTTTAGACCACATTTTAGTCCTGTTTTAGACCAGGTTTTAGACCTGGTTTAGATCTAGTTTAGGTCTAGTTTAGACCTGGTTTTAGTCCTGGTTTAGTCCTGGTTTAGACCTGTTTTAGTCCTGTTTTAGACCTGGTTTTAGACCTGGTTTAGACCTTAGACCTAGTTTTAGACCTGGTTTTAGACCTGTTTTAGATCTAGTTTAGATCTAGTTTAGAGTATTAGTCCTGGTTTTGTCCTGTTTTAGACCTGTTTTTAGACCTGGTTTAAACCTGGTTTAGATCTAGTTTAGATCTAGTTTAGACCTGGTTTTAGTCCTGGTTTAGTTTCCGGCAATGAGTGGAATTACTGAAAAAAAATAAATAAATAAAAAAAAATTGGGGGGATGTAGCCCAAAATGTGAAAACAGGAAAATACCGCCATGTAATCCATTTATTCCAACAAAGTAACTGTAATCCAATTACCACTCACTGAAACAGTAACTGTAACTGAATACAGTTACTCATAATTTGTACTCTGATTACATAACTCCGGTACATGTAATCTGTTACTCCTCATCACTGCTCAAACGTGTGAATGAAACAGAACACGTCTCAGGTCTGTTTTTGAAGAGTCAGTTTTAGATTTAGCTCCTGTCATTCACTTTACTTTTCATGATTCACTCTGCACATTTGTCCTTCCACAGTCCTTGAAACTCAGTAGTGCCACTGTTTTCACTTAAGCACCTGCTCCTATTAAACGCTGACAACTTAATGTTATGTTCCTGAAAATATATGACATTTTTCATACGTTCTGGCATCTCATCACATCGGCACTTCACCCGCGGCTCCGTGCAGAACAGAACACCTGTCTGTACAATCCAGCCACTGAGGAAAAATCAATATTAGTTTAAAGACGGCCTGTTACACGTCTATGAGGTATTAACAGCAAACATATTACATTTTTAGCTCGCCATGTTACCTTTGATTGTTTTTAAAATGCTATACTTGCCGAAAATAAGTCAATGTTTAAAGGGCTCAGATTATGTTATTTTCTGATCTATGTTTTAATGTTGTTTTCTCGTCACAAACAGACCTGGAGTTTTGTTTTGTTTCATTCACACAGGTTAAAACACTAATCCTGCATATTTAGAGTTCTTCTCTTGCACGAAAAATGCTCTGTTCCACCTTGTGATGTGATACAGGAAGTGCTCCACTGTGTTTTTAAACTGCGTACAGCTTCACTAGAATCATCATCATGGATCATTTCAGTCCTGAAATTTCCGATCTCTACTGAACAAAAGATAAAAGGAGTTCCATCCATCCATTTTCTTCTGCTTATCCGGGGTCGAGTCGCGGGGGCAGCAGTCTGAGCAGGGACTCCCAGGCTTCTCCCAGACCCTCTCCACACACACTTCCTCCAGCTCCTCCAGGTTCTCGGGGCGTTCCCAGGCCAGTCAAGAGACATATGGTAAATGGTCACATTTTTCTATAGCGCTTTTCCGCCTTCAAGGCACTCAAAGCGCTTTACAACAAGGAACCACTCACCCATTCACACACCAGTGTACGCAGACACTGTGGGCAAGGTGGGTTAAGTGTCTTGCCCAAGGACACAACGGCAGCATTCATCTGTGGGAGCTCGAATCACACCAGCCAACCTGTGGGTTAGTAGATCTGACCGCTCAACCTGTGATGTTTGTGTTGAGAGCTGGATTCGAACCTCCAACCTTTAGATCAGTGGGCGAATGCTCTACCAACTGAGCTACTGCCGCCCTACATAGTCCCTCCAGTGTGTCCTGGGTCTTCCCCGGTGGGACATGCCTGGAACACCTCCTAAAGAAGGCACCCAGGAGGCATTTGGAAACACCTCAGCTCTTCTTGACATGATGGAGCAGCGGCTCTACTCCGAGCTCCTCCCATGTGACTGAGCTCCTCACCCTGTCTCTGAGGGAGCACCCAGCCTCCCTGCGAAGGAAACTCATTCCGTCCGCTTGTATCCTCGATCTCGTCCTTTCGGTCATTACCCAGAGCTCGTGACCATAGATGAGGGGAGGAACTAGACTCATCAGTAAATCCAGAGCTCTGCCTTTCAGCTCAGCTCCATCTTCACCACAACGGTCCAACACTACGACCGCATCACTGCCAACGCTGCACCGATCCAAGTGGTAAAAAGAACATGAAAACATGAAAACTACCTCGACATGACATCACAAGGTGGAACAGAGCATTTTGAGCTTTGGAAATATAGACAGACTAATAATAAAGTGTTACTCAAACGCAGTGTTGGGAAGGTGACTTTTAAAATGTTTCCCCTACAGATTACAGATTACATACACCAAAATGTAGTTTGTAACAGAATCCATTAAATTACTTAAAGTGAGTAATGTAATCTGATTACTTTGGATTACTTGATTTGCGGTAGAGCAGCAAAGACGAGGATATTGTAACATAAGATTTTTTGTCTGCTAAAAGAAAATAAAAAGTCCAGTCTTTACTTAACTGTATTAAAAAATATTATTGATAGAAAAAGAGGAGACACGTCCACGCAGCATGGTTTAGTCCTGGTTTAGATCTAGTTTAGATCTAGTTTAGGTTTAGTTTCTAGTTTAGACCTGGTTTAGTCCTAGTTTTTAGTCCTGGTTTAGTCCTGTTTTACCTGGTTTTAGACCTGGTTTAGATCTGGTTTAGTTTTAGTTTTAGTCTGTTTTAGTTTTAGACCTGGTTTAGATCCTAGTTTTTAGTTTAGTTTAGACCTGGTTTAGTCCTATTTTAGTCCTGGTTTAGCCCTGGTTTTAGTCCTGGTTTAGTCCTGGTTTTTTTTAGTCCTAGTTTAGTTTACCTAGTTTAGACCTGGTTTAGACCTGTTTTAGACCTGTTTAGTTTAGACTTGGTTTAGATCTAGTTTAGACCTCATTTTAGTCCTGTTTTAGTCCTGTTTTAGACCTTTTTAGACCAGTTTAGATTTTTCTAGTTTTCTAGTTTCCTTTTAGTCTGGTTTTACCTGGTTTAGTTTAGTCCTAGTTTAGACTTGGTTTTAGTCCTGGTTTAGTTTCCGGCAATGAGTGGAATTACTGAAAAAAATAAAATAAAATTGGGGGGATGTAGCCCAAAATGTGAAAACAGGAAAATACCGCCGTGTAATCCATTTATTTCAACAAAGTAACTGTAATCCAATTACCACTCACTGAAACAGTAACTGTAACCGAATACAGTTACTCATAATTTGTACTCTGATTACATAACTCCGGTACATGTAATCTGTTACTCCCCAACACTGCTCAAACGTGTGAATGAAAGAAAACACGTCTCCAGGTCTGTTTTTGAGGAGGCACCAACATTGTAACACGGTTAAACGTTCACAAGAGTCAGTTTTGGACGTAGGACCTTTAGTTTAGTCTCATGCGTCCATCAAAAACCTCTTCAGGCAGGTTTTTAATGAGGGAACGACATTATAACATGGTTAAAAGCTCCAACAAAGTCCATTTTTGCACAATACTCCTCGTTAAGGACTTGCAGTGTTTGGTATATTTGGCCTGGAATATTGTATTGACGCATCACAGCCCCTTCGCGTTGCCAATAAGGTATAACATTCCCATTTGGTCACGTTGGAATTGTGTCCGTATAAAAAGAGGCTACTCCCTTTTCTTGGATTTCACTGCATCACATCTTTTCCAAATTCTGATTCATAAGGACTGGAAAAAAAGATTGATCTAAAACATATCTGATCCTACAGCTAAAAGTAACTGAGTTCAGGTCAATGTGATCAGCTAAGTCACTCCCCCTTCAGAGCGCTATCACAACGCCATCAGAGTGCATCGTCATAATGAAACTATCAGGTTTGTGAAGTTATAGTGTTTGTTTTGTGTCATGTTTTTGTATATTTATGGAGAATTGTCGTGCAGGAGTAGATGACGTAGGCTTGTGGAGAGATCGCTAAATTACTCAAACATGCGTGGATGACATATAACACCTCTTTAGCCGTGTATTTGATGAGGGTACAATATTATAACATGGTAGAAAGCTCCAAAAAGTGCAGATTTGTCACAGTATTAACTAAAAAATAACATAACTTCCTTGCATCCATGGAGCTATGTACATTTTTAAAGCCATAGTGTGGAACCTTCCAGGAAAAGCACACTAACCGTATAAAGAGGGCTGAAATAGGGCTTGGGAGAGATCGCTAGATTACTCAAACATGCTTGGATTCTCTAAAATGCAAATTAATTAATATTTAGACACTTGAACATTTTCATCTTTTTCATTCTCATTACTGTTTATTTTGTACAATCCTAAACGATAAACTTTGTGCCTTCTTCATTACTGTTATTAGTTTGTACAAACATAAACAAAAACAAAACATTTTTACATTTTTCATTCTCATTGCTGTTTATTTCGTACGATCATAAATGAGAAACTATGTGCCTACGATGACATTATTATTGGTATGTACGAAATCCGTGTATCATTCGTTCATTCGTTTTTCAATATAAAACCAAAAATAAGAAAAAGAAAAAACAACAGTTTTCTTCGCTATTTGTCTTCAAAACCAAAATGAAAAAACGGATAACGATTCGTTTTTTCAGTTTTTGATTTTGTGTTTAAATGAAGAATGGAAAAAACGGATAATGGCCGTTTCCCGTTTATGTGACTTCAGTGACTGCGATGCCGGACTTTTGCACCGGGTACAGACTGAACCAGGACTGATCCAGGTCCGAGACCAGACCGGGACCCAGACCGGGACCACATCGGGACCAGAGCGGGACCAGAGCGGGACTGAGACTGGGACCAGACCGGGACCAGAGCGGGACTGAGACAGAGACAAAACCGAGACAAGACCGAGACCACATCAGAGGCTCAGAGCCCACGACAGGGCCGGAGCTCGAAGCTGAGGCTTGGACCCCGCGGAGGCTCAGAGTCAAAGCTCGGAGTCCGCCCCAGTCCCGCTCTGGTCCCGCTCTGGTCTCTGGTCTGGTCTGGTCCCGCTCAGTCCTAGTTCAGTCCGTACCCAGTGCAAAAGTCCGGCATCGCAGTCACTGAAGTCACATAAACGGGAAACGGCCATTATCCGTTTTTTCCATTCTTCATTTAAACACAAAATCAAAAACTGAAAAAACGAATCGTTATCCGTTTTTTCATTTTGGTTTTGAAGACAAATAGCGAAGAAAACTGTTGTTTTTTCTTTTTCTTATTTTTGGTTTTATATTGAAAAACGAATGAACGAATGATACACGGATTGTACGACCATAAATGAAAATGTGTTTCTGCATGTATGTATATGTGTGTTATGTGTATGTGTATAAACATTTATATTGAGTACATGTACTGGATATCTATGATGCCTATATGTATGTATGTATGTATGTATGTATGTATGTATGTATGTATGCATGTATGCATGTATGTATGTATGTATGTATGTATGTATGTATGTATGCATGCATGCATGTATGTATGCATGCATGTATGTATGTATGTATGTATGTATGTATGTATGTATGTATGTATGCATGTATGTATGTATGTATGCATGTATGCATGTATGTATGTATGTATGTATGTATGTATGTATGTATGTATGTATGTATGTATGCATGTATGTATGTATGTATGCATGTATGCATGTATGCATGTATGTATGTATGTATGTATGTATGTATGCATGTATGTATGCATGTATGTATGTATGTATGTATGTATGTATGTATGTATGCATGTATGCATGTATGTATGTATGTATGCATGTATGTATGTATGTATGTATGTATGTATGTATGTATGTATGCATGTATGCATGTATGTATGCATGTATGTATGTATGTATGTATGTATGCATGTATGCATGTATGCATGTATGTATGTATGTATGTATGTATGTATGCATGCATGCATGTATGTATGCATGTATGTATGTATGTATGTATGTATGTATGCATGCATGCATGTATGTATGTATGTATGCATGCATGTATGTATGCATGCATGTATGTATGTATGTATGCATGCATGTATGTATGTATGTATGTATGCATGTATGTATGTATGCATGTATGTAATGTATGTATGTATGTATGTATGCATGTATGTATGTATGTATGTATGTATGTATGTGTGGATATGTTTTTGTATATAAGTGGGTATATTTCTGCATAATGACAGGTAAGCACTCCAAAGGTGATATTAAAAAAAAAAAAAAGAAAAAAAAAAAGAAAAGTGAACCGCGTGATTATGTAAAACAATTGGGTAGGATTCTATAAGTTTTTTAAACTTCATCCTACTCCTTTTGAGCACCAGGTCCCAAATACATTCATGAACATATCACTATTTTTGTTATTGTTTTTGAATTTTGTTGCACCTGGCTCAAACAAATAAATAAATGAATGAAAATTGCCCTATAGAGCCGATACTATAACATAGCGAACCAAATAAATACAAATGACTGGGACAAATCACTGGTCTTGGATAAATCCACTGGGACAGAGGACACAGGGCTCGAAACTTGGACTGTCCCAGATAAATACGAACGTCTGATCACCTTAGATACATATTTAATTCAAAGTTAAAGTTCCTATGTTACGCAAAATTGACTCTTCTGAGATTTAAGTCATGTTATAATGTTGTTCTAATGTAATTTTGTTGTTGTTTATGCAAATTAATTAATATTTAGACATAGCGAATCAAATAAATAAGGAGTACTCGAATATTTGTCATTTTATTCTGCAAAGACAAACTGAAACTTGCATAACAATTACTTCGAAAGTCCATAAAAGTTGCTCAGAAAGTCCATAAAACTTGAAAACACAAAATTAGTCAATTTCCAGGAAACTTCATGCAGCTTGAGCAACCTCTAAAACACGTCCTTTTTCTTCCAAATTTCTTCTTAAATCATCTTTTGGACGCTAAAACCTAACACAGGGTTCTAATCAGGGTTATCTGAAACTTTATTTTTTTTACCATGCTTTAATGGATCACTCTAGTGTAGATGACATAAAAAAAACCTCTTTAGTCATGTATTTGATGAGGAAATACTGTTAGAACATGGCTAAAGCTCAAAAAAGTCAATTTTACATAATACCACCTATAAAAATAATAAATAAAAACGTCTGGGCAAAACAATAACATCTCCACGGAGACAAACAGCATACTCTTCACCAGAAAGGTTACATAGTGAAGCTTTAAGGGGACAGGCAAACTTAATTTAAAAACAGCATCACATTTAAGCACTGGATTCATCCGTCTTTAGTCTCTTTTCAGTCCCGTTTGACCCTGTGGCCCTGCTCCTGTCACTCACTCCAAACATGAATACTCCCTCTCTCCTGCTCTCCTCTGCTTTTGTTCATGTTTCTTTTAGACTTGAGCTAAAAAAAAAAGAAACACCAGCAGCTCTCAGATTTGTTCTGTTAGAGAGGAGACGTCACACTGGACTGACCCCTCGTCAAAACAGAAGAGGAGGAGGGTTAATGTAGGGTGACCAAACGTCCGTTTTTCCACGGACATGTCCGTATTTTGCGTCCTGTCCTTGGTGTCTGGGTTTTTAAAATTTTTTTATAAAGTGATGCAAATGTCCGGGTTTTCAGTACCGTTCATTGGGGGCATTAAACTGAGCGGTTCTCTTAGATCTCTGTGACTCAGAAGGAGCGAGATACAAACAGTCGGTCAGTCGGGACAAGTGTGAGTCCATGTGCACAGGTTGTGAGGTGAGAGTGCAGTGTCCCTCGTTTATCGTGGGAGTTATGTTCTAAAAATAACCCACGATAGGTGAAATCCATGAAGTATCAACTTTATATTTTACAATTATTCTATCTGTTTTAAGGCTGTAAAACTCCTCAGCACAAACTTTATACACTTTTCTCACACAGGACAGGTGCAACCCTTTTTACATCATTCTTAAAACTTATTGCTGCTGCCGTCCTTTTGTTATTTTCCTCCTTCTTTATGTAACAAACTGAAGATTCATTTATTCTGTAATAGAGCCCTACAGCGCAGAGTCCTGCACGGGTCCATTTTTGGAGACCTGCAGGACAGGACCGCACCTGCCCGTTAACCTGTGATTATGTCAAACTTTTGCGCTGCCTACGCCACGGACTGAACTAAGACTAAACCAGGACTAACCCAGGACTGAAGAGTAGGACTAAACCACGACTGACCCCCCCCCCCAGGTGTCCGGGTTTTCATAAACAGAAATATGGTCACCCTAGGTTAATGCTAACAGGCTAAAGCTACTGTGGCTAATAATGTGACAATAATTTTGTATTTATGTCCATTTGGCGACATATAATTATAAACAAGCTTTTCACAATTACTAGGGATGAAACAATAACCGAAATATCGTACGAGTCTCTTTGCTTAAATTAAGATATGTGCAGCAATAGTTAAAAAAAGACAACAGGAACTACATAGACCATGATCCTTTGCTCCGTTTCAGTGCAGACGACAAGAAGAAACAACAGCTCTAAGCACTTTTAAATCTTAGTTGTTCGGGTTAAGTCTTGTCAAGACATTTTAAGAGGAAAAAGTAGCATATTAACAGTTTCAGCTGTTTAGCCTCCGCAAAATATCGCAATAAATATCGTACCGTGAGATGTATATCGTGAAAATATTGTACAGAGATTTGAATATTGTTACATCCCTAATCGTGAGCCTCCACACAATATCGTGAGCTTTCCCATGATATCAAAATAAATATCGTACGTGAGGTTCATACTGTGACGATATCGTATCATGAGACCTGGATACAAAGTTGTATTGTACAGATTGAGACACATATACAGTGACCAGATTTTCAAAATAAAAACTTCCCTTTTGGATTTAGGTTGGATGGTAATAAATAGACCTGATATAGTCCTGGTTTAGCCCTAGTTTGGTCCTGGTTTAGACCTGGTTTGGTCCTGGTTTAGACCTGGTTAGACCTGATATAGACCTGATAAAAGACCTGATATAGACCTGGTTTAGACCTGGTTTAGACCTGAAATAGACCTGGTTTAGACCTGAAATAGACCTGATATAGTCCTGGTTTAGTCCTGTTTACCTTTATAGTCCTGGTTTAGACCTGAAATAGACCTGATATAGTCCTAGTTTAGTCTGGTTTAGACCTGGTTTAGACTGAAATAGACCTGATAAAGACCTGTTTAGACCACCTGAAATAGACCTGATATAGTCCTGGTTTAGTCCTGGTTAGACCTGATATAGTCCTGGTTTAGACCTGAAATAGACCTGATATAGTCCTGGTTTAGTCCTGATTTAGACCTGATATAGACCTGATAAAAGACCTGATATAGACCTGGTTTGACCTCGTTTAGACCTGAAATAGACCTGATATAGTCCTGGTTTAGACCTGGTTTAGACCTGAAATAGACCTGATATAGTCCTGGTTTAGTCCTGGTTTAGACCTGATATAGTCCTGGTTTAGACCTGAAATAGACCTGATATAGTCCTAGTTTAGTCCTGGTTTAGACCTGGTTTAGACCTGAAATAGACCTGATAAAAGACCTTAATATAGACCTGGTTTATATCTTAGACCTGATATAGTCCTGGTTTAGTTTAGACCTGATAGTCCTGGTTTAGTCCTGGTTTAGACCTGAAATAGACTGATATAGTCCTGGTTTTAGTCCTGATTTAGACTGATATAGACCTGATAAAAGA
>NW_026571070.1:8694925-8749925 GCF_026225935.1 Boleophthalmus pectinirostris
AAAAAAAAAAAAAAAAAGTTTTATCATGATTTGATTAATTTTATCTGCCAGTGGAATAAGTGGAATACTTTTTGTACTTAAAATATGAAAATACATCTTGCTGCACTTAAAATAAGAAAAACAACGACTTTTTGCCCTTAAAATAAGAAACAGAATCTAATGTTGCTTGAGTTAAGAAAAACACACTTTACCATTCCAGTGGCAGATAATTTTACTTGTCAAACTGGATCTACTTAAAAGCAAAATTTAAGTCATTTTAACTTACCTAGATATTGTTTTTTTTCCCCAACACAAATAAGAGTCAGGTTTGTGAAGATGCAAGTCTGCTCACAGTGCAATAAATATGAAACCAAAATGGAAAACAAAACCAAACATGCATGTACTTTAGTCTCTTTTGCGGCTAAAATGTTATATTTTGTGGCTTTAACTTGACTTTATCTCTCATAAAATGTGATTACTTAAAGCTGGTGACGTCGTGGCTTCCCCATTTCTCACAATCTGACATTTTTTAAAAGATTTTTTAAATTAATATATATCAATTATTTACAAAAGTTATTAGAAAATAGAAACTCCAAATTGCTCCCTGTTATAGTGTTTGATTTTAATGCACCATATCACTAAAGCACAGCAAAAAACAATATCTAGGGAGTTAAAATGACTTAAATTAAGAACATTTGACTTTATTTGCGTCGATTCAACTTGACAAGTAAAATTATCAACCAATGGAACAAGTGTGTTTTTCTTAATTTAAGCAACAATCGATTTTGTTTCTCATTTTAAGTGCAAAAAGTTGTTGTTTTTGTTATTTTAAATGCAGCAAGATGCATTTTTACATTTTAAGTACTCAAATTTTAGTAAAACTTTCTTAATTCCAGTCATCTTAACTTGACTAGAATGTAGTTTTTGCGTTGTGTTTACAGACTTTGGCAACACAACTGCAACTTTTTCTGATTCTAACAACATTTATATATTATCTGTTCTTGGGACTGGCACCAAAAATAGTTAAAATTCTGTCCTTACATTTTACACCAGTCTGACACCTGCTTTGGGTTTGTTGTTGTCATTCATGTGCGTGTGTGTGTGTGTGTGTGTGTGTGTGTGTGTGTCTGGAGTCTTTACGGCCTCAGACAGGAGACAGAGACAGAAGAGACAGGAGGGACAGGGTCTAATGAAAATAACTCAAATTCTGAAGATTTCTGTATATCGGAGTTGTGTTTATTCTGTTGTGAGCTCAATTCTTTTCTTTTTTAAAATTGATTTATTTTATTTAATGAGGGGTGTAACGATATCCAAGTCTCACGATACAATATTTACTGCGATATTTTGTTGAGGCGAACAAAACTGTGAATATACTACGTTTTCCTCAAGACTTAATCCAAAGAACTAAGACTTAAAAGTGTTTAAAACTGTTATTTCTTCTTGCAGTCTGCACGGAAATGGAGCAAAGCATCATGGTCTATGTAGTTCTTTCAGTTCTTCAGCTATTGCTGCACCATAACTCTTAATTTACTTATAATTCGATATATTGTGATATGTTGAACTTTGACGATACGATATCACGATATTTCGGTTATTGTTGCGTCATAGAAAATTTGACTTAGACTTAGACGTTTTTGATCCACAAGGGAAATGACTTGGACACAGAAACTCAGGCATGCTCTGAAAAATGTCTTAGTATCCAGAAAATATTAAAAATAAACTCAAAATAAGCAGCAAAATAGTAAAAAACTGCTGTCAAATAAGGCAAAATAATACAAATGTGCATAACTTTGAAGACATACTGTATATCACTGTTGTAAGTGTTTATTGTTTACTTTTATTCAAAGATAGATTTTGTTTTATTTTGTTGAAAACCACTGCTCAGTAATACTTTATATAATCATGATGCTGCTTCTGTTTAAAGGTGAACTGTGTACACTGCAATAAAACCAAATCTAGACAAGTTAAGACGACGTGAATACAGAAAGTTTTATCATGATTTGAGTAAGTTTGATCTTCCAGTGAAATAAGTTTTTTTTGTATTTATACTTGAAAATACTTCTTACAAAAGTTTTTGCACTTAAATAAGAAACAAAAATCGAATGTTGCTTGAATTACACACTTACTTCATGAATTGGACAGGTCATTGCCATGATTATACAAAGTCATCTTTTCAAGCGTCCCATATCGCTTTTGTTTCTGGTCCTATATTGTCATAATTTGGTGACGCGTAAATGACTTTAAAATAAGATTGCGCTAAATCACGTCGGACCTTTGTATGATTTGAGTAAAATATAGAAGTCTTTACTAAAACAAATTAATGTTTGGTTTGTTGTCACTGTAATAACATCATAATAAGGTCTGTTTTAGACACATTTGAATGTACGCGCAAGCAGCGAGTTGTTTTTATCACCGCTAACAGTTTATGCTAATGCCTAGCGGTCTTAAGTTTCGTTCTGTAAAACGTAAACAAATGTGATCAGAGCTGATTATTGATCAAACGGCTGATGTGGTCTATAGTGTTTATGGTTTATATGTTGTAAAGTTGAGTTTTTTATGCAGAAGATTTTAATGAAGAATCTGCACAGTGGATGTGGGAGTCTCGTAGTCCTAGCTTTTATGCTAAAGGAGCTCACGGTTTGTATTTTTCCTGGTTTAGAATTGATTAAGTTAATTTGCGCCTGCGCATTTGTAAGATTATGTCAAGAAACCGGATACTCATTTGATCATGTAACGCGGATAAGAGTGTCCCGGTTTCTCAGTGCGCATGGAAACGCAGTAACCGAATACTGACATAACCGATATGCTATAACGTTATTGATTGCATGTATACGCACTCACTGTCACTCCTCTCTCTCTTCTTCTTCCGTCTGCTGAGTCTCGCTTTTGCCTTTAATAGTTTAAATTATTCTGTTTTTTTCTGGTTTTCTTGCAGGTCTTGTTTATAAAAGTTAGAGGATAAAAATAATGGTCAGAGTTGAAAATACTTGAGTCTGGAAAGGACGGGATCTGGCTTAAACCTATGGGCCTAATCAATAAGTAACAGTACAGCAGGAGGTAAATGATTCTGCTCTGAGGAAAAGAGGCCGGACCAGAGGAAGGAGAGAGAAGAGAGAGAAAAGAGAGGAGAGGAGAGGGGTCCAGTTACAGCGGGGCATGGGCCTCACTCTGCACTGAAGACGCTTTGTTATAAACGTATACACACAAGAGAGAGAGAGAGAGGAGAGAGAGAAGAGAGGAGAGAGGGAGGAGATGAGGGGAGAGAAATACAGTGCTGAGAGAGAGCGATAGAGAGAACTAGAGAAGGGAGGAAGGAGGTGGAAGAGGAGAAAGAGGAAGAATACTCGAGAGGGGAAGAGGAGAGAAGAGAAGAGAGAGGGATATAGGGAGGAGAGGAGAGAGAGGAGCATGAGAGAGAGAAGAAGAGAGGAGGAGAAAGAGGGATATAGAGGGGGAGAGTGGAGAATGAGAGGAGGATAGAGAGGAGAAAGAAGGAGAAGAAGTGAGAAGGGAGAGAGAGGAGTAAGAGAGGAGAAGAGAGAAGAAGCGAGAAGGGAGAGAGAGGAGGATAGAGAGGAGAAAGAGAAGAGGAGAGAGAGAAGGAGAGAGAGAAGAAGTGAGAGGGGAGAGAGAGAGAAGAAGCGAGAGAGGATAGAGAGGAGACAGAGAGGAGGAGAGAGAGAAGGGAGAGAGAGAAAAAGGGAGAGGGATATAGAGGGGGATAGAGAGGAGAAAGAGGAGAAAGAGAAGAGAAAGAAAAAGAGAGAGAGAGTTGAAAGAGGGATATAGAGAGGGAGAGAGAGGAGTATAGAGAGGCGAAAGAGAGGAGGAGAGAGAGAAGGGAGAGAGAGGGAGAGAGAAGAAGAAGTGAGAGAGGGAGAGAGAGAAGAGAGAGAGGGAGAGATATAGAGAGGAGACAGAGAGGAGGAGAGAGAAGGGGAAGAGAGAGGAGAGGAGAGAGAGGAGAGAGGAGAGAGAGAGGAGTTAAGAGGGAGGGATGGAGGGAGAAAGAGGAGAAAGAGAAGGAAAGAAGAGAGAGAGTTGAAAGAGGGATATAGAGAGGGAGAGAGAGGAGAAAGAAAGGAGGAGAGAGTGGAGAGAGAGGGATATAGAGGATTGAGAGGAGGAGAGAGGAGTAGAGAGAAGAGAGAGAGAGGACGAGGATAGAGAGAGAGAGAGAGAGAGGAGAGGGGAGAGAGGAGAGGAGAGATAGAGGGGGAGAGAGAGGAGAAAAAGGGATATAGAGGAGGAGGAAAGAGAGATAGAGACGGGGAGAGAAAGGAGAGAAAGGAAAGGACACAGAGGGATGGACAGGGAGGGCAAGAAAGAGAAAGAAAGAGAAACAGAGGACTGAGAGAGAGATAGAGAACAAGAGAAAAGAGACAGATACAAGGCTAAGACAGAGACCAAAAGAAGGATAGAAAGAATGGATAGAGAGAGGAGAGATAAGGGGGAGAGATGATCAAGGCAAGTTTAGCACAAGTCGTACACAGAGTAACTCAAAAGCGCTTTACACAATCGGAAAGACGTAAAAACGACAATACAAACACAAATCAGCATCATAAAAGAGAAGAAAGGAGGGATAGGAGAGAGAGAGAGAGGAGAGAAGAGAGATAGCAGTAGGTCAGAGAGAGCAGCGGGGAGGGAGAGAGATTAGAGCGAAAAAGAGGCGGGGAAAGAGAAAGAGAGAGCACAGAAGGAGGAGGAGGAGGAGGGGGGCTTAGAGAAAAGAGGAGTGTCTGAAAAAGAGAGAGAGAGAGAGAGAGTGGAGCAGAAAAAAGAGGGGGTGTGTAGTTCGAGAGAGAGAGAGAGAGAGAAGAGTTAACAGGAGCTTCAGTCCCAGTTTGAGTTTGCACTTTTCGGGAACAGCAGAGTGGACTCTACCTCCTCCTCCTCATGATCCGGACTCTGTGGATCTAAACCGCTCCAACATGACGCCGCGGTAAATGAAACGCACCTTATTTTTGCACCTTTTTCACTCCCGACGTCGAAATTCTCACCTCAGAGTTGTGCTTCTGTGCAGATTCTCTCCCTGGTTTCTGGTTGTGTTCCTCCTCTTGCTGCTGCTGCTGCTGCGCTCTGGACAGCCCCTGTTGCAGCGTGATGGTGGTATGTGCTCTCTGTTTACATTCTGGCTGGATTTGCATGCGGTCGCTTAAGCTGCTGAGTTTCATTTGGGATTTATGAATGGGCAAATTGTTGCTATGTTCCACTAAGTTCACACCGTCGGAGAGAGGGACGTGTGCAGCTTTAACGTCGGGATAAATGGGAAGCTTGTCTTAAAGGTTTGATATTACGCAAAATTGACTCTTGTGAGATTTAAGTCGGAGTAAAATGTTGTTTTCTACTCAAAAACAGACGCAAAGTTGTGTTTTGTTTCATTCACAAGTGTTTGAGAAACTCTTTATTATTAGTTTGTGCATCTCCAAACTTCCAAATGCTCTGCTCCACCTTGTGATCTCATGAAAAAGTAGTTTTCAAGTTAACATCTGGTGCCATCTAGTGCCTCCGCTCAATTTAATTTCTCTCCTGCGACTCGGTCAGGAATCAGAATACACTAGACCAGGGATGTCCAAACTATGGCCCGTAGACCAAATGCGGCCCACAGACATTTTTCTTGGCCCTCAAGCTTCCAGGTGAATTGGCCCAAATTACCTTACATCAATTAAATATTTACTTTTCACTCCAAGTTTTTGAAAATCTACCTTAATAAAGTGAATATTTTATATTTAATGTGTGGTAAAGTCTGATGGTTCATTCTAACGTGTTAAACATGCTCATATTTCAGTTATTCGCTGTATTGAGCACTAGTCTACGACCCTCGATCTGCCCTCTGCTTCGTCTGTGTTTAGATATGTGGCCCTTGATGAAAAAAGTTTGGACACCCCTGCATTAGACGGTTCGCAAAACTGCGGAAGTGCGAATTCGGGCACCAGCCAATCAGCGAAGATTGATATATTCTGTGTTGGCAACGATTCCCGAGATCAAGGATTGAAAGCGAGAACAAAGAGAATGTTTGGTGAATTTTATCAAGCGGAAAGACGTTATTGTCCTTCTTCCTACGGGAATTGAGAAAAACTTAATATACCAGTTATACCGTCGAGCGAACGAATCCTAATGCTGCGAGGTCAGACTGTTTCCACGAAGTGAAACCGGCTGATGAATAAGGCTATGACCTCGCAGCATTAGGATTTGTTCGCTCGACAGTAGGCGGGTATTTTTTTAAATTTAATTAATCGATGCTATTTGGTCGTGACGTATGTAATGCTCTGCTAATGGGGATGACTGGTATATTAAGCTTTTCCCAAATCCTTTTCCCTTGATAAAATTCACCAAACATTGTCTTTGTTCCGGCTTTAAATCCTCGGGAATCGTTGCCAACACAGAATGTCTGACTTTTCGCTGATTGGCTGGTGCCTGAACTCACACTTCTGGGATTTTTGCGAACTGTCTGGTGTATTCCGATTCCTGACCTAGTCGCTGGAGAGAAATGAAATTGAGCGGAGGCACTGAGTGGGGTCAGACAGTTTCCACGAACTGAAACCGACTGATGAATTGGCTTCCATTTTACCTTTAGTTTGGTATAAATTGACAATTCTAGGACTGAAATCTTCCAAGTGATTCTAGTGAAGGTGTAAAAAGTTTAAAAACTAAAAATGCCTACTCTGTGCAGCACTTTGGAGACTTTGTGTTGGTAAAATGTGCTACACAAATAAAGTTGGATTGGTTTAGAAAAACACGGTGGAGCAGTTGACATCACAAGGTGCATCAGAGTTTTTCAGTTTGAGACAAGAACTCAGCGTAAATATGCAGAGTTTGTGCATTAAAACATGCGCGAATGAAACAAAACACAACTCCAGGTCTGTTTGTTACAGAAGCTCAGAGGGATCACAACAAACGCCGCAACAAATACAGATGTGACAACACAACAAAAAGCCACAACACATTAAAAAGCCACAACGGAAATGACCGCGGGACTCTATTTTCCGACGGACCGATCAAGCGGCAAGTGAAGAAGAAGAACTACAGCGTGAAAGGAATAATGATAAAACAATAAATTACTTTTTACTTACGTTTCCAACTTCTCCGTTCCTTTACTTTTCACGTTGTAGTTCTTCTTCTTCACTTGCCGCTTGATCGGTCCGTCGGAAAATAGAGTCCCGCGGTCATTTCCGTTGTGGCTTTTTAATGTGTTGTGGCTTTTTAATGTGTCGCGGCATTTGCTTTTGTGTTGTGGCGTTTGTATTTGCTGCGGCGTTTGCATTAAAATAGAGTCTCGCGGTCATTTCTGTTGTGACTTTTTTTTGGTGTGTAGTGGCTTTTTTTGGGTTTGTTGTGGCTTTTTGTCATGTTGTCGCATTTGTATTTGTTGCGGCGTTTGCGTTTGTTGTGACCCCTCTCGGCTTCCGTATGTTTGTGATAAAGAAACAACGTTATAACATACAGTAGATCAGAAAATAGCGTAAAATTGGCCCTTTAAGCTCAAACTGTGACTGTTTCAGAAGCTTGTTTATCGTTATTTGGTCTTGATTTCTGTCTTATAGTTTGGCGTGTTTTCATTGTGGTCTTTTCTGATAAGGCTTGAGCTGAGTTGAAGATTTATGAATGGAAAGATTGTTGCTCTGTTCCTCTAAGTTTACACTGTTGGAGTAAAGAGGCGCTAGTTTGAGCATCGGGAAGCTCACTATGGTTATTTGGTTTGTGGCATGTTTCAAATTTCTCTGATCTGGCCAAGATTTTAAAAACTTAAATCAGGTTATTCATCTTGTTTTCAGCTTGAATATCTACTTAACTAGCTCTGAGATGCTTAATTCTAGTCTCGAGGTTGTTTATTTTAAGATAATTTGTCAAGTAAAATGATCTTGCTGAATGGACATTTAATTTCACAACATTTTCTGATAGATTTAAGTGTTTACGTGTTAAATTTTGGCCAAGATTTTTGCCGTGTAGTCACTTTCTCTTCTGATACGAGTTGAGCCGAGTTTAACATTTATGAATGGAGAAATTGTTGCTGTATTCCACCGAGTTTATACCAGAGAAGTAGAGAGAAAAAGACGCTACACAGCAACAAGTAGAGTGTTAAAATCGACTCTTTCTCAGGGTTTATATGAGTCCAATCTGTTCTAGAGTTAATTTAACATTTTGGAAAATTTTTATTAAGTAACACTGGACTAAAGTTCCTGTAAAACCCCGAAATCAAGAGTTCTATGAATGTTTTGAGAGTAAACGGATAACACTTTGTTGGGTTATCCTGATTTAGCCGAACAACACACAGAGGTGTTTAATTTTTATACTTTATTTTAGTTAATTTAAGATGAAATTATGAACAAAACTGGTTCAAACTGGTCTTCTCTCGTGGGAGTTTGAAGTGTAAATGGGAGGTGACAAATTAACACTACGGGAAGTTGAATTAACACTAGAGGAATTGAATTAACACTAGGGGACACTAGTGAAGTTTAGAAAGTTGAATTAACACTAGAGGAATTGAATTAACACTAGAGGAAGTTGAAATAACACTAGAAGAAGTGGAATTAACACTAAGAGAAACTGAATTAAAACTAAGAGAAGTTGAATTAACATTAGAGGAATTGAATTAACACTAGAGGAAGTTGAATTAACACTAAGGGAAGTTGAATTAACACTAGAGGAAGTTGAATTAACACTAGAAAAACTTGAAATAACACTAGAAGAAGTTGAATTAAAACTAAGGGAAATTGAATTAACACTAAGAGGAAGTTGAATTAACACTAGAGGAAAATTGAATTAACACTAAGAGAAGTTGAATTAACACTAGAGAAAGTTGAATTAACACTAGAGAAAGTTGAAATAACACTAAGAGAAGTTGAATTAACACTAGAGGAAGTTGAATTAACACTAGAGGGAAGTTGAATTAACACTAGAGAAAGTTGAATTAACACTAAGTTGAATTAAAACTAAGAAGTTGAATTAACACTAGAGGAAGTTGAATTAACACTAGAAAAAGTTGAATTAAAACTAAGGGAAGTTGAATTAACACTTAGGTGAAGTAGAATTAACACTAAAAGAAGTTGAATTAACACTAAGTTGAATTAACACTAAGGGAAGTTAAATTAACACTAGGAAAACTTCAACCACATCAACTCTGGCAAATAACCCCAACTCAAACCCCCATTTAACTTTCAAATAGTTAAAATAACACTTTTTGAGTTAAAAACAGCTCTGAAATTTTAACCCTCCAGTTTTTGCTGTGTGGTTGGAGCAGTTAGTGGAATAAATGTGTAGTTTGCTTCAAGGTCAAATCGTGGAAGTTTCAGACAGTTGTGCCTATTGTAAATTTAATATTAATCTTTTCTGACAATAGTTGAGCTTCGTTTAAAATTTATGAATGAAGAAACTGTTACTATATTCCAACAAGTTTACACAAATGAAGTAGAGATTTGTGTGGTAATTCTCTGTATTGTGAATCTACTATCGCTTCTCCACTTATATTTGGCAATGTTCCGTAATAAGGCCTAAGATTTTCCTTTCAGATTTATTTACGAACGGACAAATTGTTGCTATGTCCCGCTGTGTTTACCAAAGAGAGATGCTTTCAACGTGTGAATGTGTGGAATTTTTACACGGAATAAATGAGGTACTCGCTGTGCTGTTCTGTTCTGTCCGTGGGTTAAAGAAGGATGAAAAAAACAAGCGCCGTTGCCATAGCGATTGACAATTTAAAACAGAATATTGTGTTTTTTGAAGGTGAAAAAGTCAAAATCAACACAATCAATGTATCGTTATTGCGAAACTGTTCAGCATGAATGAATGAAACGTATCTTAAAGGTGCACCGTGTAACTTTTCTGCTGCTCGTCTCGTTTTGTTGTACACAATTTGGCGTTAAATTTACTTATCTCCATGGCAACAAGCAAGAGTCCAATTTAGTCAGATGCGTAGTAAGTAAGAAAGTTTTTTCCGAGGTATTTTTTTTTTTAAGAAATAAATAATCTGTAATTGAATAAAACAATAAAACATTAACATCTCCATGGCAACGAGCAGGTGATAGACCCTCCCTCACCAGAAAAGCTACACAGTGCAGCTTTAATCTTCGGTATTAAATGCATTTTAAAGTTGGAAACATGATGGATTTTCTCCCAACTTGTCACAAGAGCAGCACAGATGGCGTTGAGTTGAGTTAACTTCTCTTTATCAGTGTGAAATTCCAGACGGCGGCGTCGCGGGGTTAATGGGTAAACTCAGACTTGTTTGTGATTGGTTAAAAATAAATACAGAACGTTTGGAGCACTTCCTGTTTTCATTAACTGTTCTATAAGAGGTGTTTTCAGTTTAAGACCAAAATAACGATCTAAGACAGAGAGTCAACGAGCTGGACTGGACCAAAAGTGGAGAATTTACAGATAATTTGAAATCAAGTTGTGTTTAATTTGTGGAAATGTTGAAATAGATTTTGTGGGAAGTTTTAAGTTTCGATGTGGTGTCCTGGATTTATATCATTTTTGTCCTGATGTAGACTTGGTTTGGTCTTTTTAGTCCTGGTTTAGTTCTCAATCTACACTAGTCCTGGTTTAGTTCTTAGTCTACTCTAGTTTGGGTTTAGTTTTTAGTCTGGACTAGAGTAGTACTAGTTTAGTTTATAATCTACACTAGTCCTGGTTTAGTTCTCAGTCTACACTAAACCAGGACTAGAGTAGACTGAGAACTAAACCAGGACTAGAGTAGACTCAGAACTAAACCAGGCCTAGTCTGGACTAAAAAGTAAACCAGGACTAGAGTAGATTAAACTAACTGAACTACTCTAGTCCTGGTTTAGTTCTCAGTCTACACTAGTCCTGGTTTAGTTCTTAGTCTAGACTAGTTCAGGTTTAGTTCTTAGTCTACACTAGTCCTGGTTTAGTTCTTAGTCTAGACTAGTCCTGGTTTAGTTCTTAGTCTACACTAGTCCTGGTTTAGTTCTTAGTCTAGACTAGTTCAGATTTAGTTCTTAGTCTAGACTAGTCCTGGTTTAGTTCTTAGTCTACACTAGTCCTGGTTTAGTTCTTAGTCTAGACTAGTTCAGATTTAGTTTCTTAGTCTAGACTAGTCCTGGTTGAGTTCTTAGTCTACTCTAGTTTGGTTTAGTTTTTAGTCTGGACTAGAGTAGTACTAGTTTAGTTTTTAATCTACACTAGTCCTGGTTTAGTTCTCAGTCTAGACTAAACCAGGACTAGTGTAGACTGAGAACTAAACCAGGACTAGAGTAGTTCAGGTTAGGTTTTAATCTACTCTAGTCCTGGTTTACTTTTTAGTCCAGACTAGTCCTGGTTTAGTTCTGAGTCTACACTAGTCCTGGTTTAGTTCTTCGTCTAGACTAGTCCTGCTTTAGTTCTCAGTCTACTCTAGTCCTGGTTTAGTTTCTTAGTCTAGACTAGTTCAGATTTAGTTCTTAGTCTAGACTAGTCCTGGTTTAGTTCTTAGTCTACACTAGTCCTGGTTTAGTTCTCAGTCTACAACTAGTCCTGGTTTAGTTCTTAGTCTAGTTCTTAGTCTAGACTAGTTCAGATTAGTCTTAGTCCAGACTAGGCCTGGTTTAGTTCTGAGTCTACACTAGTCCTGGTTTAGTTCTCAGTCTACTCTAGTCCTGGTTTAGTTCTTAGTCTAGACTAGTTCAGGTTTAGTTCTTAGTCTAGACTAGTCCTGGTTTAGTTCTTAGTCTACACTAGTCCTGGTTTAGTTCTCAGTCTACACTAGTCCTGGTTTAGTTCTCAGTCTAGACTAAACCAGGACTAGTGTAGACTGAGAACTAAACGAGGACTAGAGTAGTTCTGGTTAGGTGTTATTCTACTCTAGTCCTTGTTTACTTTTTAGTCCAGACTAGGCCTGGTTTACTTTTTAATCTACACTAGTCCAGGTTTAGTTCTTAGTCTACACTAGTCCTGGTTTAGTTCTTAGTCTACACTAGTCCTGGTTTAGTTCTTAGTCTAGACTAGTCCTGGTTTAGTTCTTAGTCTAGACTAGTTCAGGTTTAGTTCTTAGTCTGCACTAGTCCTGGTTTAGTTCTCAGTCTAGACTAAACCAGGACTAGTGTAGACTGAGAACTAAACCAGGACTAGAGTAGTTCTGGTTAGGTGTTATTCTACTCTAGTCCTTGTTTACTTTTTAGTCCAGACTAGGCCTGGTTTACTTTTTAATCTACACTAGTCCTGATTTAGTTCTTAGTCTACACTAGTCCTGGTTTAATTCAGTCTAGACTAGTCTGGTTCAGTCTAGTCTACACTAGTCCTGGTTTAGTTCTTAGTCTAGACTAGTTCAGGTTTAGTTCTTAGTCTACACTAGTCCTGGTTTAGTTCTTAGTCTAGACTAGTTCAGGTTTAGTTCTTAGTCTAGACTAGTCCTGGTTTAGTTCTTAGTCTAGACTAGTCTGGTTTAGTTCTTAGTCTAGATTAGTCCTGGTTTAGTTCTTAGTCTAGATTAGTCCTGGTTTAGTTCTTAGTCTAGATTAGTTCTGGTTTAGTTCTTAGTCTAGACCAGTCCTGGTTTAGTTTTTAGTCTAGATTAGTTCTGGTTTAGTTCTAGTCTAGAGTCCTGGTTTAGTTCTTAGTCTAGATTAGTTCTGGTTTAGTTCTTAGTCTAGACTAGTTCTGGTTTAGTTCTTAGTCTAGATTAGTCCTGGTTTAGTTCTTAGTCTAGACTAGTTCTGGTTTAGTTCTTAGTCTAGATTAGTTCTGGTTTAGTTCTTAGTCTACACTAGTCCTGGTTTAGTTCTTAGTCTACACTAGTCCTGGTTTAGTTCTTAGTCTACACTATATCTGGTTTAGTTTTTAGTCTAGATTAGTTCTGGTTTAGTTCTTAGTCTAGACTACACTAGTCCTGGTTTAGTTCTTAGTCTAGATTAGTTCTGGTTTAGTTCTTAGTCTACACTAATCCTGGTTTAGTTTTTGGGCTACACTAGTCTGGGTTTAGTTCTTAGTCTTGACCAGCCCAGGTTTGGTTCTACAGGTTTTGTCTCACTTTGGTCCCAAATTTTGAAGTGGAACAGTTGTATAAGAAAAAATGGTCTCATAAAAAAGAACTAATTATCAATTTTTTACAGTAATGAATTAACCTTACCTTTTTTATACCACTTTTAACCCTGTTTGTTCTGTTTATCTGTTGCGTTGGATCTCCGTGTGTGGACCTCCATGAGTTTCAGAAAGATGAAAACTCAGGACCGTTGCCGTAGTGTTTACAAATTTAACCAAAACATAATTATCTTTGTGTTGGAAAAAATCATCAAAACGCAAACAACAGAAACCTGAAACCGACTTTAAATCAGCTTCACTGTAACATAAAGGATTTTGAGAAACACCATGAGAAAGTTCAGTGTTTTCTCATGGTGTATTTGAATTTTACAAATGTGTTTTTTTTTTATGTTTTATTTGAGAGAGTTTCTCTGGAGAGCACTTCACATCACACTGACGCTCATAAACCTCGACTCTGTTTATACTAAAGTCCATTCAAACTCTCTAAATGAATGGCAGTAAATACTAGAGCTGTACTACAATAATATCAGTCAAGTACTCCTCTCATATATATATAACTGTGATATACTGTATTTATACTACGACTTTTACTACATGTACATTTGCAGTGTTGGGAAGGTGACTTTTAAAATGTATTCCCCTACAGATTACAGATTACATACAGAAAAATGTAGTTTGTAACAGAATCCATTAAATTACTTAAGGTGAGTAATGTAATCTGATTACTTTGGATTACTTGATTTGTTGTAGAGAAGCAAAGACGAGGAAATTGTAACATAAGAAATTTTGTCTGCTGAAAGAAAATGAAAAGCCCAGACTTTACTTAATCGTATAAAAAAAATATTATTGATAGAAGAGGAGGAGACACGTCCACGCAGCATGGTTTAGTCCTGGTTTAGTCCTGGTTTAGTCCTGGTTTAGTCCTGGTTCCTGGTTTAGTCCTGGTTTAGTCCTGGTTCAGTTCTGGTTTAGTCTTCAATTCAGTCCTCGGTTCAGTCCTGGTTTAGACGTTGTTTAGTCCTAGTTTAGTTCTGGTTCAGTCCTTGGTTCAGTCCTGGTTCAGTTCTGGTTTAGTCTTCGATTCAGTCCTTGGTTCAGTCCTCGGTTAGTCCTGGTTTAATCCTGGTTTAGTCCTCAGTTCAGTCCTGGTTTAGTCCTGGTTTAGTCCTGGTTCAGTTCTAGTTTGGACCTGGTTTAGTCCTGGTTCAGTCCTTGGTTCAGTTCTGGTTTAGTCTTCGATTCAGTCCTTGGTTCAGTCCTCGGTTAGTCCTGGTTTAATCCTGGTTTAGTCCTCAGTTCAGTCCTGGTTTAGTCCTGGTTCAGTCCTTGGTTCAGTTCTAGTTTAGACCTGGTTTAGTCCTGGTTCAGTCCTTGGTTCAGTTCTGGTTTATTCTTTGGTTCAGTCCTCGGTTCAGTCCTGGTTTAGTCCTCGGTTCAGTCCTCAGTTCAGTCCTGGTTCAGCCTTAGTTTTGTCCTGATTCAGTCTTGGTTCAGTCTTGATTTAGCCTTAGTTTAGTGCTGGTTTAGTCCTTGGTTCAGTCCTGGTTCAGTTCTGGTTCAGTCCTGGTTCAGTTCTGGTTCAGTCCTGGTTCAGTCCTGGTTCAGTCCTCGGTTCAGTCTTTGGTTCAGTCCTCGGTTCAGTCTTGGTTCAGTCCTGGTTTAGTCCTGGTTCAGTCCTGGTTCAGTCCTTGGTTCAGTCCTCAGTTAGTTCTGGTTTAGTCCTGGTTTAGTCCTGGTTTAGTCCTCAATTCAGTCCTGGTTCAGCCTTAGTTTTGTCCTGATTCAGTCTTGGTTCAGTCTTGATTTAGCCTTAGTTTAGTGCTGGTTTAGTCCTGGTTCAGTCCTGGTTCAGTCCTGGTTCAGTCCTGGTTCAGTCCTGGTTCAGTCCTGGTTCAGTCCTGGTTCAGTCCTGGTTCAGTCCTCGGTTCAGTCTTTGGTTTAGTCCTGGTTCAGTCCTGGTTCAGTCCTCGGTTCAGTCCTGGTTTAGTCCTGGTTTAGTCCTGGTTTAGTCCTTATACGGCAGGAACAACATTAACCCTTTAAAAAGTAACTGTCAGAACAAAACACCTGAGTACTGTTACTTCAACAAAAATATCACTCAAGTAGTAAAAGTATACTGTTGGAAAAATACTCTTAAAAAGTACAATTCCTTTAAAAAGTGACTCCTTTAAAAAGTAAAAGTACCCACTTCTGAACCACATCTTTCCCTCTGGCTGTAGCTTCTGTGCACCACCGTCGGCCGTTCTGTTTTTGCAGCTTAAACTCGTCAATTTCCTCAGAATTAATGAATCTCTCGAAATCCTAATATGTTTTCAATTACGGCCTGAAAGGAGCAGAGATTTTCTTTTCCATCGCATTTCGAGCGAGTCCCACAATCACTTCTGTTCTCTTCTCTTCTGTTCTGTTCTGTTCTTTGGGGCGCACTGCAAAAACCAGAATCAAGCCAAGTTCAGATGACTCGAATTAAGACCGTTTTGTTAGTTCTATAAGAGGTATTTTCAGTTTGAGACCAAATAACGATCTGAGACGGAGGTTCAACGAGCTGGACTGGACCAAAATTCGAGAATTTACAGATAATTTGAAACCAAGTCGTGCTTAATTTGTGAAAATGTTGAAAAGGATTTTATTGGAAGTTTTAAGTTTTGCTCTGGTGTCCTGGATTTATATAATTTTGGTCCTGATGTAGACTTGGTTTGGTCTTTCTTGTCCTGGTTTAGTTCTTAGTCTAGACTAGACCTGGTTTACTTCTCAGACTACACTAGTCTCGGTTTGGTTCTTAGTCTAGACTAGTTCTGGTTTAGTTCTTAATCTACACTAGACCTGGTTTGATTCTTAGTCTAGACTAGAGTAGTTCTGGTTTACTTTTTAGTCTACACTAGTCCTGGTTTAGATCTCAGTCTACACTAGTCCTGGTTTAGATCTCAGTCTACACCAGTCCTGGTTTACTTCTTAGTCTAGACTACTCCTGTTTTAGTTTTTAGTCTAGATTAGTCCTGGTTTAGTTCTCAGTCTACATTAGCCCTGGTTTAGGTTTTAGTCTACACTAGTCCTGGTTTAGTCACGGTTTGGTTCTTAGTCTAGACTAGTCCTGGTTTAGTTGTTAGTCTACACTAATCCTGGTTTAGTTCTTAGTCTAGACTAAAGTAGTTCTGGTTTAGTTTTTAGTCTAGACTAGCCCTGGTTTAGTTCTCAGTCCACACTAGTCTTGGTTTAGTTCTCAGTTTACACTAGTCCTGGTTTAGTCATGGTCTGGTTCTTAGTCTAGACTAGTCCTGGTTTAGTTCTTAGTCTAGACTAGTCCTGGTTTAGTTCTCAGTCTAGACTAGTCCTGTTATAGTTTTTAGTCTAGACTAGTCCTGGTTTAGTTCTCAGTCTAGACTAGTCCTGTTATAGTTTTTAGTCTAGACTAGTCATGGTTTAGCTGTTAGTCTGCACTAGTCCTGGTTTAGTTCTCAGTCTAGACTAGTCCTGGTTTAGTTCTTAGTCTAGACTAGTTGTGGAACTGTTATTGCGTCGTCTGAACTTCTTGTACTATAAATCTGGTCTCTTAAAGCTGCACTATGTCACTTTTCTGTTTCTGTGGACATTAAACAGCTGCACTTTACATTTATTCAATCACAGCTGGTTTTACAGCTCAAAAAAACCGAACAAAAACACTCATTCTGACTGTGAGCGGGGTCGCCTCTCCACAGACCTGACCTGTCACTTGGTCTGGTTTGGTCTCCATGGACATAGAAAGGTTTTTAATGCCACACTGCGAAACATTCCAAAGCAATAACAAAGCAATTCCACGAAAAAAAAAAAAAAAAACATCTGAAGAATAAGAAACGAAATCTGACACTGCTTGAATTAAAACAAAAACAAAAACACTTATTCCGTCGGTCGGTTTTATTTTTCCAGTTGAATCGACTCAAATAAAGTAAAATGTGTTTAATTGAAGTGATTTTAACTTATTTAGGTGTTGTTTTTTGCAGTGTAAGTCTAGTTTGGGGCGGCGCAGATGTATTTTTCCAGTGTTGTTGTAACATTAAACAGTGATTAGATTGGGGGGCAATTCTTCAGTTTAAGTGGAGATACTCGGTGGTTTTGGTCGGCTTTTTTCACCACAATATCTTCCACTTGGTTTACAGATTCTCGCGGTCCAAAATCCAACGGTGGAATGTAATTAAATAAAAGTAATAAAGTGCTGTACTTGAGTAAAAAAAAAAAAGTAAGTATCTGTATTTTACTTAAAGGTGTTTTGTGTAACTTTTCTGCTGCTTTTCTTTTCTTTCTTTGAGGTGTTGTTGCTTGGCCTGGAATGTTTCACAGTGTGGCTTTAAACCTTTCTATCGTCACGGAGACCAAACCAGACCGAGTTACAGGTCGGATCTGCGGAGAGGCGACCCCGCTCACAGTCAGAACGTCTGTATTTCTAGGTATTTTTGAGCTATAAAACCACCTGTGATTGAATAAATGTAAAGGTAGAGCTGCTTAAAGTCACACTGTGGGACATTCCAGGTAGAGAAATGACGTATCCATAGAAACAAGCAGGTGATGAATCCTCTACCAGAAAACTTACAAAAACTTTAAGTACATTTTAAACTACATACTTTTTACTTTTACTTCACTACAATTAAGAGAAGGTATCTGTACTTTTATTTTTATTAAGACTGAAAAGTAAAAGTATTTTTATTAGTAGTAGTATTATTATTAAAGACTGAGAAGTTTATTTTTTAACATATTTGAACTTTGAGTAAATAAAAATATAAAAATAAAATAAAAACAGCCAGGAAAAATCTGTATCAAAATCACTACATTCGAAGCTTTATTATTCTGAAAAATCAAATACTTTTACTTTTTACTCTTTAAGTCCATTTTTAAACATCTACTTTAATACTTTTCCTTAAGTATATTTGTTCATGTGATACTTTTACTTTTGCTTGAGTGTTTTGAGTCGTGACTTGGACTCGAGTCAGACTTGAGTCAATATTTTTAGGACTTGACTTGATAAAATGGACTAAGACTTGGGACTCGACTCGGACTTGAGGCCAGTGGCTTGAGAAAACTTGATGTTTCTCCTAAAAAAATACATGTTTTTAGAAAAGACTTTTCGCTTTAAAGTTGATAAATGCAGTGATTAATTTTAAAGGAACAAACTGGAACATGTCACTCCTACTTCTGTTTGTTACTCTGGATGTAACTGAAGTACTGTGATACTCAAATGTACTACAGTAATACACAGTACAATGCAGTAAAACAGAGGGAACTACACAGAACATGATCCTTCCATTTCAGACACACGACAAAATAACTCTTACTTAGCACTTTTAAATCTGAATTCTTTATGTTCTGACTGTAATGATTCACACTAAGATCTTGTCAAGACATTTAAAAAGGAAAAATTTGCATTTCTACAACTCTTATATAAATACTCATATATAATTATACCATGATTTTTAAAGTTCAATTTAGTTTAAAATTCATATAAATTGCAAAAATCAAAGCTATATTTTGTATTTTGGTTTAAAGACTTGAAATGACTTGAAGCTCAAAGCAGACGACTTGGACTTGACTTGGATTTTATGGGCCAGTGACTCGAGACTCGACTTGGACTTGCCTGTATTTGACTTGGGACTTGAGGTCAAAGACTTGAGACTCGCAAAACAACGACCTGGTCCCACCTCTGCTTTCTACTCCAATACATTTTTTTTTTTTTTTTTTTTTTAATAGAACTGAAAAGTAAAAGTATTTTATTAGTAATATTATTATTAAAGATTAAAGTTTATTTTCTATTTTATTTTATTTTTTCTTAAAGCAAAACAACAAAATAAAAATAAAAAATACACAAATAAAATAAAAACTGCCAGGAAAAATCAGCATCAAAATCTTGAAACTTTTTTAGTCTGAAAAATAAAATACTTTTACTTTTTACTCTTTAAGTACATTTTTAAACACCTACTTTAATACTTCCATTTAAGTATATTTGTTCATGTGATACTTTTACTTTTACTTGAGTATGTTTTGCCCCAATATATGCATGTACTTTTACTTAAGTAACAAAACTGAGTACCAAAATACCAAAAAGTACTTGTCCTCGTTGATTCCCTGTTGTGTTTTTGGTTCGTTTTCAGAATAAATAACGTCTGGATAACTACAAAATATTGGCAGTAAAAATCGTGGTGCGAGAAATCAGCCTCAGACCTCCAAGAATCGGGGTCTCTGCGTGGGCTTAGTTATGAGAAAAAGGTGAACTGTTGCCATAGCGATTAACAAGAAAAACAAACAAAAGGGGGATAAAAAGATTCTGTCAAGCGGAAAAAAAAGTTTTAGAGTGATTTTTCTTTTTTTTTTTGCCATGAATCATACCTGGACGACTCGGGGATTATACACAGACAAGAAAAACAAACAAATATTAAGTTTTAAAAGGTCAAAAGTCCTCAAAATGGCGTCCGTAACAAGAAAAAACATCAGACTGAACCACAAGTATACGGTTTTCTTCATGTTAAAAGGATGTTACATTGGGTAGCTTAAAGGTGCATTGTGTAACTTTCCTGGTGGAGGGTCCGTCACCTGCTTGTTTCTATGGAGACGTCATTGCTCTGTCTGGAATGTTCCACAGTATGGCATTAAACAGCTCTACTTTTACCTTACATTTATGCAGTTACAGGTGGTTTTATAGCTCAAAAATACCTATAAAAACATTTGTTCTGACTGTGAGCGGGGTCGCCTCTCCACAGATCTGACCTGTAACTTCGTCTGGTTTGTTCTCCGTGAAGATAGAAAGGTTTAATGCCATACTGTGGAACATTCCAGGCAAAGCAATAACATCTCCATGGAGAAACTTTGCACCATAATGAACAATGCACCTTTAACAACAAACTAGGAGTGGCTTTATTTCACGATTTTCAACAAGATAAATCGGTAAAATTGCACAGAAAAATAAGTTGTATGGCTATGGAGAGATTTAGAGTTTTCTGGTTTGATTTTTGTGATGACACCCAAGTTCCATGGATGTAGGAAATTCGACAAAATAATAGATAAATATGATTACTTATAGTTAAACGGTATGTAGTGATGTTGCAAAATGTTCTTATATTATGCAAAATTGACTCTTGTGAGCTTTAAGTCGTGTTATAATGTTGTTTTCTCCTCAAAAACAAACCTGGAGTTGGTAGTAGTTCTCTAGCCTGATTCATCAGCCGGTTTCACTTTGTAGAAACCATCTGACCTCACAGTGTTTGGATTCGTTTGCTCGGTAGGCAGGTACTTTTTTTTATTTAACCAATCGCTGATATTTCTTCGTGACGCCAAATCCCGTAAGAAGAAGGGCAATAACGTCTTTCCCCTTGATAAAATTCACCAAACATTCTCTCTGTTCCCGCTTTAAATCCTCGATCTCGGGAATCGTTGCCAACACAAAATGTCTGTCTTCATCTATTTCCATCTCGACCGCTTTGTTTACTGTTGTGCTGTTCCACAAAATGGACCCGGACAGACGCTGGAAGTTTGACGTCATGGCTTCACAGCTTTTCACTGATTGGTCGGTGTGCGGTCTGTTTTTGCAAACCTTCTAGTGTATTCCGATTCCTGACCTAGTCGATAGAGAGAAATGAAACTGAGTGGAGGCACTAGGCAAGATGTTCTATTGGCAATTTGATAGTTAATAGTTAAATGGTTTGTAGTGATGTTGCAAAATGTTCTTCATTCAAGGTTTTATATTACACAAAATTGACTCTTGTGAGCTTTAAATCATGTTATAATGTTGTTTTCTCCTCAAAAACAAACCTGGAGTTGTCTTAAAACAGAAAATTACCCTTACTGAAAAATGTAGGGATGGGTACGGTACAAACCCGACGCACTCCCACTGAATTTATTAAGTGGCCAATTTGCCCTGACAAAGACCATCTTACTGCTCGAAACTCATTCCCTTCACGCCATAAAGGACTTTTAATATATTCAGTCAGAGCGCCTCGGGTTTGTACCTTACCCATTCTTACATTTATCAATAAGGGTAATTTTCTGTTCTAGGACAACTGTTTTAACCCTCGTACCTGCACTGCTATTTTTTACTCCTTTTAAGACCCAGTGAAGCGCTCTACCTTTTTTTCTTAATCTGACGTACCTGCACAGCAAAAAGTGAAGTGTTAAAATCAACTCTCACAGAATCAGTTTTAACATTTTCTCAAGGTTTATATGAGTCCAATCTGTTCTAGAGTTAATTTAACATTTTTGAACAAGTTTTTTTTAAGTAACATTGGACTAAAGTTCCTGTTTAACCCCGAAATCACAAGTTATATGAACGTTTTGCGAGTAAACAGAAAACACTTTGTAGGTTTATCCTGATTTAGCTGAACAACACACAGAGGTGTTTTATTTTTACACTTTATTTTCATTAGTTTAAGATAAATTTATGTACAAAACTGGTTCAAACTGGTCTTCTCTCGCAGAAGTGTGAAGTGCTGGATGCAAAGTGCCAAATTAACACTAATGGAAGTTGAATTAACACTAGGGGAAGTTTAATTCACTTCATCCATATCAACTCCGGCAAATAACCACATTTCAAACCGCGATTGAATCTTCAAATAGTTAAAATAAAACTTTTTGTGTTAAAAACAACTCTGAAATGTTAACCCTCCAGTTTTTGCTGTGTGGAGTTGTGTTTTGTTTCATTCGCACATGTTTGAGCAACTTTATTATCAGTCTGTTTACATCTCCAAAGCTCAAAATGCTCCGTTCCACCTTGTGATGTCATGAAGCTGTAGTTTACATGTTTCATTTGACCTTTTTTCCAGTAGAGATCGTTAATTCCAGGGCTGAAATCAACTAAATGATTCTCGTGAAAGCGTGTGGAGTTTAAAAACACAGTGGAGCACTTCCTGTATCACAAATTGGAAAACGCTGTGTTTTCAGTTTGAGAGAAGAACTCGTGCGAATGAAACAAAACACAACTCCAGGTTTATTTGTGACGAGAAAACAACATTATAACAAATCAGAAAACACCGTAATTTAGGCTTTTTCACTTTAACTTGAATTGTGTTTATCGTGTTATCATTTTTAGATGTAATTTCTCGTTTTATGTCAATCAAAAGTGTCTCGTAAGTCCCAAATAAAACGCCTAAACAACCAACACCCTCCCGGAAACATCTGCGTGGAGCCCCAGCTGTTGTAACTCACCGTAGAAATGCATTTTAGAAACCGGACTCGAACAGTTGTACAGAGAATTGTCATTTCTTTCCCATCGTAACTCTTGTGTTCGGGGAGAGGCCAGTTTACAGCGCACTGCCTGGAAAAACTCTCTTTCTCTTTCTCTGTATCACTCTTCCCTTTATCTCTCCTTCTTTTTCTCTCTCCCTCGTTCTCTCTCCGCTGACTTTATGTGACCATATGTGGCTGTATGGATCCCGCACGAATTTTATTGACGTGTAATAAATGTATTGTTAAAAGTTGAAGTCTTTCCTCTCCTTCTCTTTCTCTTTTGTTTTCTCTCTCTCCCCTAAACTATCCTTCTTTTTTTTTTTTCTCTCTCCTGACTGTATTTGACCGTATGGATCCTGCATGAATCTTATTGACTTATAATGAATATTTTGTTAAAGTTGAAGTCTCTCTCTTTCTTCTTCCTCTCTCTCTCTCTCTATCTCTATCTTTTCCTTGCTCTCTCTTTCTCCCTCTCTTTTCCTGGCTTCCTCTCTCTTTCTTGCTCTCTCGCTCTTTCTTCCTCTCTCTTCCTCCCACCCCCTCTCTCCCTCTTTTCCTCTCTCTCTCTTTCTCTCCCTCTTTCTCTCTCCCTCTCTCTTCCTTGCTCCTTTTCTCTCTTTCTGTCTTGCTCTTCCTCACTCCCTCTCTCTCTTCCTTGCTTCCCCTCTTTCCCCCTCTCTCTTCTTTGCTCCCTCTCTTTCTCCCTCTCTTTTCCTCGCTCCCTCTCTTTGTCTCTCTTTTCCTCTCTCTTCCTCACTCCCTCTTTCTCTCTCTGTCTCTCTCTTCCTCGCTCCCTCTCTCTTCCTCTCTCTCTCTCTCCCTCCCTCCCCCTCTCTCTTCCTCGCTCCCTCTCTTTGTCTCTCTTTTCCTCTCTCTTCCTCACTCCCTCTTTCTCTCTCTGTCTCTCTCTCTTCCTCGCTCCCTCTCTCTCTTCCTCTCTCTCTCTCTCTCCTCCCTCCCCCTCTCTCTCCCTCTCTTCCTTGCTCCATCTCTCTCCTCTCTCTCTTCTTTGCTCCCCCTCTCTCTTTCTTCCTCGCTCCATCTCTCTCTCTCTCTCCCTGTCTCTTTCTCTCTCCCTCTCTTTTCCCCTCTCTCTCTCTCTCTCTCCTGTTGTGTGAACATATGTGATTGTGCGGATGGAATTTTGCATGAATTTTATTGACATATAAAAAAATGTTAAAAGTCAAATTCTCCCCATTTTTCCCCCCTCTCTCCATCTCTCTCTCTTTCCCTTCATCTCTCCTTCTCTCTCTCCTCACTTTATGTGACTGTATAGATCTGGCATGAATTTTATTGACATACAATAAAAGTATTGTGAGTCAGCGCGCTCTCTCTCTCTCTCTCCCTCTCTCCTTCTCTCCTTCTCTCTCCATCCCTCTCTCTCTCTTTCTCTCTCTTTATCCCTCTTTCTCACTCCTAAGCAACCTAACGTAAATAAAGCAAACCCAACTCTCTATGACTGTTTGGACTGAAATACAATAAATGTTAAATGTTAAAAGTCTCTCTCTTCCTCCCTCTCTCTTCCTTGCTTTCTCTCTCTTGCTCACTTCTCTCTCTCCCTTTCTCTCTCTTTCTTTTCTCTCTCTATGACTGTATGAAGTTTATTGACATATAAATATAATGTATTGCTGAAAAGTCAAAGTCTTTCTCTTCTTCCCTCTCTATCCCTCTCTTTCTCTCCCCTTCTCGTTCTCTCTCTATGTCTGTATGAATTTTATTGACATATACACATAATAAATGTATTGTTAAAAGTCAAAGTCTCTCTCTTCCTCCCTCTCTCATTTTCTTTCTCACTCCCTCTCTTTCTCTTTCTCTCTCTGTGAATGAATGTATGGATTTTATTGCCATATAAATATAATAAATGTATTGTTAGAAGTCAAAGTCTCTCTCTGTCTCTCTTTCTTTCTCACGCCCTCTCATTCAAACTCTCTCTGACTGTATGGATTTTATTGACATTTAGATATAATAAATGCATAATAAATGAGTCTCTCTTTTCCTCCCTTTTTCTCTCTCTCTCTTTCTTTCCCTTTATCTCTCCTTCTCTTTCGCTCTATGATATATGATTGTATCGATTTTATTGACATATAAATATAATAAATGTATTTTTAAAAGTCTCTCTCTCCCCCTCTCTTGTTCTCTCTCTCTATGTCTGTATGGATTTAACTGGCATATAAATATATATATAATATGTAAAGATAATAAATGTGTTGTTAAAAGTCAAAGTCTCTCTCTTCCTCCCTCTCTCTCCCTCACTTTCTCTCTCTCTCACTCTCTGTCTCTCTCTCTCTTTCTTTTCTCTATGTCTGTATGAATTTTATTGACATATAAATATAATAAATGCACAAGTCAGTCTCTCTCTTCCTCTTTCTCTCTCCCTTGCTTTCTCTCTCTCTTCCCTTGCTTTCTCTCTCTCTCTCTCCCTTGCTTTCTCTCTCTCTCTCTCTCTCTCGCTTTCTCTCTCCCTCTCGTTTCTCTCTCTTTCTTTTCTCTCTCTATGACTGAATGAATTTTATTGACATATAAATATAACAAATGTGTTGTTAAAAGTCAAATTCTCTCTCTCCTCCCTCCCTCTCTCTCTCTTTCTCTCCTTTTATCTCTCCTTCTCTTTCTCTCTCTATGTCTGTATGGATTTTATTGACACATAAATATAAACATAAATTATAAAAAATATAAATCAATGTATTGTAAACATCAAAGTCTCTCTCTTCCTCTCTGTCTTTCCCTGGCTCTCTTCTCTCTCTCTCTCTTCTCTCTCTCTCGCTCTCTCTCTCTTTATCTCCCCTTCTCTTTCTCTCTCTATGACTGTATGGATTTTATTGACATAAACTGTAAATATGTTAAATGTTAACAAATTAAATGTTAAGTTAATGTTAATGTCAGTCTCTCTCTCCCCCTCTCTCTCTCCCTCTCTTTCTCTCTCTCTCTCTCTTTCTCTCCTTTTATCTCTCCATCTCTTTCTCTCTCTATGAATGATTGTATATGGATTTAATTGACACGTACTGTAAATAAATAAATAAATAAATGTATTGTTAAAAGTCAAAGTCTCTCTTCCTCTGTCTCTCTCCCTCGCTTTCTCTCTCTCTCACTCTTACTCTTTCTCTGTCTTTCTTTTCTCTCTCTATGACTGAAGTCTCACTCTTCCTCCCTCTCTTTCTCTCTCCTCCCTCTCTCTTTCTCTGCTTTTATCTCTCCTTCTCTTTCTCTTTCTATGACTGTATGGATTTAATTGTCATATAAATATAATAAATGTACCGTTAAAAGTCAAAGTCTCTCTCTTTTTCTCTCCTCCCCCCTCTCTCTTTCTCTCTCCCTTTTATTTCTTCTTCTCTTTCTCTCTCTATGAATGACTGTATGGATTTAATTGACATATAAATATAAATAAAAATGTTATAAATGTGTTGTTAAAAGTCAAAGAAGTCTCTCTCTTCCTCTCTGTCTTTCCCTGGCTCTCTTCTCTCTCTCTCCCTCTCTCTCTCTCTCTCTCTCTCCCTTTCTCTCCCCTTCTTTCTCTCTCTCTACAACTGTATGGATTTTATTGACATATAAATATAATTAATGTCTTGCTAAAAGTCAAAGTCTCTCTCTTCCTCCCTCCCTCTTTTCCTCTCCCTCCCTTTCTCTCTCTTCCTCTCTCTCTTTCTCATTCTCTCTCCTCCCTCTCTTTCTTTCTCTCCTTTTATCTCTTCTTCTCTTTCTCTATATGAATGTCTGTATGGATTTAATTGACATAAATATAATAAATGTACTGTTAAAAATCAAAGTCTCTCTCTTTTTCTCTCTTTCTCTCTCTCCCTTTATCTCTCCTTCTCTCTCTCTTTCTCTCTGTGAATGATTGCATGGATTTAATTGACATATAAATATAAATAAAAATGATAAAAATACAAATAAATGTATTGTTAAAAGTCAAAGAAGTCTCTCTCTTCCTCTCTGTCTTTCCCTGGCTCTCTTCTCTCTCTCTCTCTCTCTAAATAAATAAATAAATAAATGTATTGTTTAAAGTCAAAGTCTCTCTCTTCCTCTCTCTCTATCCTTCTCTTTCTCTCTCTGTACGACTGCACGGATTGTATTGACATATAAATATAATTAATGTCTCTCTCCTTCCCTCGTTCCCTCCTCCTTCTCTCTCTTTCCCCTCCCTTTTCCTCTGCGTTAAATCAAACCGAACGCTGTTGAATGATTGAAACGACAGAGACACCGCAGACCGACGGAGGAGCCCGGGGCCCGTCTGATCCGAGCGCACAAACCGTGAAACCCCTGAAACGAAAACTTCAACCCTCCTCACTCTCTCCGCTCAAACCCCACTTTGTACGTTCGCGCTTTTACGACCAAATGGAAGTTAATTAAGTTTTATTGCGCAGATTAGTGAAAAGGGCAGAGTCATTTTCCATCGCAGCCTAAACACGCTTACGATGTGCTGATGTCAAAACCGCACATTTAGGAAACGCATTAAAGGCTCACTGTGGGATCACCTGCCTGTTTCCATGGAGATGTTATTGCTTTGTCTATCTGCACGGAGACAAACTGAAGAGGCCAATTTAGAGGTCAGATCTGCGGGGAGGCAAGCATACTCATAGAAAGAAGTACCGTATTTTCCGCACTATAGGGCGCTCTGGATTATAAGGCGCACTGTCATAGAATGGTCCATTTTCGAACTTTTTTCACAAATAAACCGCACGAAACACAACAATTCGATGGGTCAGTGGGACTTTGTTTGTTTGATGCGTTCACGGTGACTCTGGGCTTTGTTCAGTTGTGGCGTGTAGGGAGGGTGCTGTCTGGGACCGCTGGATTGTCGGCGTGTTTGCAGTGACTTGCACTCGCTTTTTCAATTCGTTCCTCCGTTCCGTTCCTCGTCGGCGTGGAGCGATGAGTGCGGCTGTGGGTGTTTTTCGCTGCGCCGTCGCTGTCTGCTCCGTGTGTGTTTGCGTGTTCTGCGGGTGGTGCGGCTTTGTAGTTTACTAAAGTCGTACTGGGACACCCGTGTGGATGCATGTATAGGGCGCTCTGGATTGTGGTGCATGCAGTCGTTTTTTGATGGGGTTGGAGCGCGACTAATAGCTCGGAAAATACGGTAAGTATGTTTTCCAAAGATTTGTTGTTGTTTTATGTCATACTGTAGAACATTATAGGAGGCAAAATAATAACAATCAAGTGCCAGATCCTCCATCAGAAAAGTTACACAGTGCACCTTTAACAAACTTTTAAGCTGCTTCGAATCCATGCAAACAAAATCTCCTGATGATTTCCGTACAGGTTTAGTCCAATTTTAGCATCATCTTTCAATTAAATCATTGTTATTTATTCACAAAATCTGTATAAACTATAATAATTTAGGGCACTGTATCCTAAAGACTGGATCGCAAGAGATTTTTTTTGGGTCGCCTTGTCACGATCTGCATGTAGGTCTGAAATATACATATACATACATCTCCGTGCCCATCCCGCTCCTCACTTTTTCGGCAACACTGCCATGCCTAACCAGTTTTGTGTGGGAAACACTAATTACTGTTTTTCCTTGTGTAAAACTTGAGTACTGTATTTTTCGGACAATAAAGTACACTTAAAATCCCTTAATTTTCAGAAAAATCAACAGTGCGCCTTATAATCCGGTGCACCTTAATTCTGTGCTTTAATTCAGGTTGTGCTGACTGACCTCAAACCGATTTTCACATATAATTCACTGAGTTGTGTTCTTTAGTCCAAGCAATCTGATTTTTTAGTATCCCTTATCGTTTATGCAAATGAGCCATGTGGTTTTAAGTTTCCTATAAAACGTAAAATAAATGTACGGAAAGCTGCATTAAATACATTATTACTCAATCTATATTTAAGTCCTCCTTGTAGGAAATAAAAAAGTCTCAAGTCTCAAGTGTCGTCCGTTTGTTTCGCTTAATGCTCCTTATAATCCAGTGCGCCTTATAGTCTGAAGAATACGGTAATACGGTTCAGAGAAACACGATCACTCAGCCAACAATAAAATGTCCTCATTAATGTTCAAAAATGGTCACAGATTTATTTTGTGATTTACAAATAATGTCTATTGACTTGGGTGACTTTTAAAATATGGATCCCCAGAAAAAAAAAAAGCTTGGGAAGCACTGATTTAGGGCATCATTTGAACTAAAATCCTACTATATCACGTCTGTAGTTTTAAATAAATCAGAAGAAGATTTTAGTAGCTCTGCTTGTGTTGCTGTATGTCAGTGGAATAATCTTTTCCAAAGCAGGATCTTAGAAAAATGGAAACACCAAACACGACACACCTAGAAATACAAAAAAGTGTTCATGAAATATTTTTATGTTTATTTGGAAACACTCAGTCAGACTCAAAAGGGAATTTTTTTAAGGTGTATTATGAAATCTTTCTGCCGAAGGGACCACAAAACCTGCTCCTCTCCATGGAAATGTGATTGCTGTGCGTGAAATGTTCCATATTGATACTTTGCAGATGGTGTCATGAACATTAGTCTTAAACTTTACTGATCCACAAGGGAAATTATTTGGATACATTTGGGTGTGATTCTAACTGTAGGCTCTGCTCTGTCTGAAGTTCTGGCCCTAACCCCTGAACAGGACCATGAACACTCGTATTGATCCTGAAAATGTGTTTAAATCATGTTTCTAATTATTCAGACTCAATTAAAAACGTTTTAGACTGTGTTTAGTTTGCTAATGTGTACAATGTGTCTCCATGGCAAAAGAAGAAACTCAATTTGTCAACTGGACAAAAGTTTATTTTGGTCAAATATGTTTCGCAGCTCATCCAAACTGTTTCTTCAGTTCTGGTCAAAAGCTGGTGGACACTTCCTTATATCTGTCCACAGGAGGAGCTAACTACACTGAAACTACTTTGAAACTAACACACCTACTTGTTTACAGTTTCTGTTTGTTAGCTAGGCCTATTTTATTAAACTGAACTGAGTGTGGGGTCATATTAACAGAATCATTCAGGGCCATAATGGAGCTTTCACACCTCTGGACCTGACCTGGCTCCAGCTTTTGTTCTCTTGTTTGTTTTGATTTAGGTTTGAGGATGGAGTTGTAAAAAGATCCAAATGAAGTCTGATTCTCTTTATCAACAAAAATAGCCTCTTTCTCTCCCCTCTCAAACCAATTCTTTTCTCTGACTAAAATCTGTACCTCACTGTGCTCAAAGGAGTGGCCAGAGGCTTTTAGATGGAGATGTACAGCAGACTGAGGTCCTGTGTTGCGCTCTTGTCTGTGTTGTTACATCCTCTTGTGAAGTGGCTTTTTTTCTTTCTCCAGTGTCGCCTTCACTGCAGTCTTCATTACACTGAATGGAGTAAATCACATTGCTTAGATTGTGGCTCGGTGTTTTGTGAAATGTATTCGTATTTGACCAAAATCAGCTTTTGTCCAGTCGACAAATTAAATTTCTCCTTTTGCCAGAGATTCTACCTGCGCGACTGACGGATTGTACACACTGTGTCTCCATGGTACTGCTGAACATTCCGCCAATGACATACATGTAAAACACCCCCAAGCGTGATGAACTGCATTAAGCCTAAGCATCTGACACCACTAGGCCAAGTTACAGGTCAGATCTGTGGAGAAGCGACCCCGCTCAAAGCAAGAATGTAAGTCATAAATGTAAGTGACAAAAACAGGCGTACCGTATTTTCCAGACTATAAGTCGCACTTTTTGGGGGAAAATTATTTTTAAAAATCAGAGACCAGGAACTGACATTTCATCTTGAAAAGCAAATTATAATAAAAACAAAAGAACAGAGAACAACAGACTGTTAACGTCACATATGAACAGTTCTTCAGATAAACTATAACATAAACAACAGAACAGAACAAGTTTAACAAACTCTCCATCTCACTCCAAATCACTAAATCCATTCAATTCTTCATCCTCGGTGTCACTTCTGAGAAACTCTGTGACCTCAGTTCCAGTTAGAATTATTTCTAAATCCCTACAGGATGGTTTCGGTGTCACTGAAGTCCAGGCTTTGTCGATCCATCCAGTGACTTCCAGGAAAGTTTCATGGTGCATCCTCCCGGTGTCACAAGTTTCTTGCTCACTCCAAACTTTCTTTCTGCTGCTTGATTACAGTTTTCGGCTGCATATGTTCAGTCTTCTCAGTTGTCTTGATTTAATAATTTATTTATATTTTATTTTAATAAGTTTGTTTAAATAAAAAAATTTCAGTGGTACAGAAGTAATGGTAACTGAATAAATGTAATGTAATGTAGGTAAGTTTAATGCAATAGTGTGGAACATTCCAGGAAAAGCAATAACATCTCCATAGAGACCAGCTGATGAAAGACCCCCCACCAGAAAAGTTACACAGTGCACCTTTACGATACCAACAGAATCCTTTATATTTACATTACGTGGTGTTGTTTTGTAGCCAGGAAACTCCGTCGTAAATCCCCCTCATGTCATCTCATACCTTCTGATCTCTCTGCATGTAAACATCGGTGTCTTCTCAGTTGTGCTTTGAGTATGTTCCTCGTTGTTGGAGACCCCATAAAAGCAGACTCCTCGGGGGGATTTTAGCGTTAGATGCTGCTAACGAGCTCCATGTAAACGAATCCAGCTCTGACGTTGACGCTGCGGAGGATAATGCAAGAAGACAGACTCAGCGTTTGTCCCCGTGAGCGAACTGTAACACTTGTGTCATCTACATCTGTACAACACATGCTTTTTTTTATTATTTACCACTGATAGTTGGGTTTAATTAACGCAATGGAAAAACAATGAGGGGAGATCCTGGCTTCTATTTGCGATTTGTTCATATTTTAAACGCATCTAAATCACCAAAAAACACTGAAATATGAACTGTTACAGGTATTTTTACTGCTCAAAACTACCTTGCAAACTCAAAAACCTCAAAAAATGAATTCTTACTCTGAATGAGGTCCATAAATCTGACCTGAAACTTCTCTTGGTGACGTCTTATGCTTGGTTCCTCAGTGATACAGTAGATAAGTTTAATGCCATTCTGTGGAACATTCCAGGCAAAGCAATAACATCTCCTTGACGACCAGCATGTAGCAGACGATCCAATCAGAAAGGTTATAGCGCAGATGTTTCTGTTCTTTATTCAAGGTGATGGATTGATTGGTTTTTATGATTCTCTAATTTTGACTTTAAAGGTGTTTTCTTAAAATTGTATTCGTCAAACAATAATCTCTGTGTACGTTCGAGTTTTGACCCAGTGTAGGTAACGTTTATTGAATTCCCACCTAGTGCCTCTTCTCAGTTTCATTTCTCTCCAGCGACTCGATCAGGAATCAGAATACACTTAACGTTTTTTCAAGAACCCCGAAGTTGTAGACCGCGCACCGGCAAATCAGAGAAGAGCTGTGAAGCCATGACGTCAAACTCAAGCGTCTGTCTGGGTCCCAGGAACAGCACAACAGTAAACAAAATGTCAAGATGGATGTAGACGAAGACAGACATTCTGTGTTGGCGACGATTCCCGAGATCGAGGATTTAAAGCCGGAACAAAGAGAATGTTTAGTGAATTTTATCAAGGGGAAAGACGTTATTGCCCTTCTTCTTCCCACGGGATTTGATGCATTACAGACGTCACGACCAAATAGCAGCGATTGGTTAAATTAAAAAAAGTACCCGCCTACTGTTGAGTGAACGAATCTTAATACTGTGAGCTCAGACAGTTTCCACGAAGTGAAACCGGCTGATGAATCAGGCTACAGAATTCCAACCATGAAGTAAAAACTGAAAAATAAAAAAAAATGCCAAACTGGGAAAAAATAAGAAAAAAAAAATAAAATCTAAGTTTAAATTTTTGTGTGCATTGTGTAATTTTTCCTGTGTGGAGTCCATGGAGATGTTATTGCTGTGGCCACCAAGCAAGTAGGTCAGCTACTTTTTTTTTTTTTTTTTTTTTTTTTTTTTCAGACTAAATTAAACACTTTTTAGACTGTATTGAGTTTGGTAACGCGTCCGCTGTGTCTCCGTGGTAACTGCTGAACATTTCACCATTGAGATACATGTAGCCTACCCGTTAAGCCCTCTGACATGACACCGCTAGGCCAAGTTACAGGTCAGATCTGTGGAGAGGCGACCCCGCTCAAAGTCAGTTTCTACCTGTTTTTTCTAGGTATTTTTGAGCTTTCAAACCACCTGCAATTGAATAAATGTAAAGTAGAGCTGTTTAATGCCATATTGTGGAACATTCCAGGCAGAGCAATGACATATCCGTAAAAACAAGCAGGTGACGGACCCCCAGCCAAGAAGGTTAAGAAGTTATTTTCCCCTGCAGTCCAGACGAGATCATTTAAATCCCGCTCTGGTCCGCTCTTGTTAAGCCGCCGTGTTGTGATTGGCCGGATCTGCGTCTCTGTGAACTCGACTGTGTCCGGGGGCTTTTGTCCGGCTGCACCTCAGGGCGACCCCGGGCTCCTCTGAGATCAGGTGCCGTGTTTGTTGTGACTTTGTTTGGTATTTCAAATATTTTGTAAAGCTCTAAAGAAGCAACAGCCCAATCGCTCAACCTGTAGCTCATCCACGCCCCACTGCCCAGGTATTGTTCAGAGATTAGAACATGTTTTTAAAGACTTTATTTTACAAGTTACAAGTAAAGAATTTATTATTTCTTGTTAGTTTTGGCTTTTGGTAGTTTAGATTTCTTTGTTTCTCTGATAGATACAGTGTTCAATGCCTTTAATTTACAGTGCACCTCTTGTTTTAATCAACAAATAACTATATTAAAACATATTTTGACAGATTTTTTTCTATTGATACTTTGCAGCTCATCATTTCATCAACATTCTCTGTGGGGGGGGTGTGACGCTAACTGTAGGCACTGCTCCGTCTAAGGCTTCACGGGTGGCAGTAGCTTAGTCGGTTAGAGCGTTTGTCCACTGATCCCAAGGTTGGCGGTTCAAATCCTGCATAATCTCGACATAAACATCACTGGTTGCGCGGTCAGATTGGTGCTGTGATTCCAGCTCCCACAGATGAATGTTGTTGTTGACGCTTATCCCACCTCGCCCCCAGTGTCTGCGTAGACTGGTGTGTGAGTAGGTCAGTGGTTCCTTGTTGTAAAGCGCTTTGGAAGCTTTGAAGGTGGAAAAGCGCTGTATAAAAACCATTTACTAGACTTTAATCTGAGCTTTGTTTTAGTCCAGTCTGACCAGAAAGAACCAACTTAGCTGGAACTTCCGAAATTTTGGACATAGGACCTCATTTCCTAGTGAGCCAAAGTGTTGGAGACGTGTGAAGACACTTTTTTAAATATTCCATCCAGTCCTTGTATTTGCAGAGGTCACTGGTGCTAGGCTAGTGCATGTCAATGGCCATAGTTATCCTGCCACTAAAAACAGTCTTACCCACTCCACAAAACACCCGAAACAAATCTATTATTACACCAGACTGTCGATGTATATGTCTGTGTTGATAGAATAATGTTTGAAATAAAACTAAACTTGCATCGCATGAATCGTCGCATGTTGAGGGACTATTTTCTCATAAATCAGTCCGCCGCTGCCGAGTTTTCTATCAGGAAGTACCACTCGCTGCTGCTGCTCGGACATAAATCCTTCAAATGCAAGGTCGGTTTTACTTCTAAAATTATTCTATCGACACAGACGTTCACATTGACAGTCTGGTGTAATAATAGATTTGTTTCAGGTGTTTTGTGAAGTGGGTAAGACTGTTTTTAGTGGCAGGATAACTATGGCCATTGACATGCACTAGCCTAGCACCAGTGACCTCTGCAAATACAAGGACTGGATGGAATATTTAAAAAAGTGTCTCCACACGTCTCCAACACTCTGGCTCACTAGGAAATGAGGCCCTATGTCCAAAATTACGGACTGTCCCTTTAAAGATGCACTGCGTAAATTTTCTGGTAGGGGTTCGGTCACCTGCTGGTCTCCTTTGTCTGGAATGTTCCACAGAATTTAATTAATAAACCAACAATAAACCAGCCTAATCTATCTCGCATTTATTCAGTTGCATGTATCCTTGCTAAAAAACACACCAAAATCTAAAGTCTTACTTGGCCTATACTAGGGTGACCAGGTTTTATAAATAAAAAACTGGAACACTCCCTCTTTGGAGTTGTTGGTAATAATAAAATTGGGAAATTTTAGGGGTGAGCAAAAATATTGAAATATCGATATATCGTTTAATGTGATGAAACAATATCGATATCATGGGCTGCTGTATCGATATATTGAGTATTTTTTGGTATATTTTACTAAATTATTTTGTTACAGCTGCAGTTTTGTTGTTTGTTTAGAGGAAGGAAACTCGTTTATGTGACACTTTTGACATTTTCACTGTTTTGATGATTAAAATGTTTGTGTTTCATATTAACTTTGCACAAGAAGTGGTTTAACAAAGACTTTTAGTATCACAGCCATGATTTTGCTATTATTTTTTGATGAACCATATCGAATCGATTTGAAAGCTCACTGTATCGAGATTTGTATCGTGTCGGCAACTTCTTAATAATACGCAGCTCTACAGTCAATGGGAGAGCACTGAGCCAGGGCAAAACCAGGTCTAAACCAAGACTAAACAAGAACTAAACCAGGTCTAACAAATCCACCGTCACTTTGAAGTAATTTTAAACTTACTTGAGCACAATCTTAGGCTACTCCACTCTACTCAGCCCATTGTTTTCACTTACTTAAAGCTGCTCTTCATGTGATTTACAGCGCTGCACTTACACTTGTGCGTTTAATGTAAAATTGGACGGCTTCGTGTTACATCATGGCGCAGATTAAAAACGGGGACATTATTTAGAAGAATATGTCATCGTGTATAAGTCTGAGTGGAGCTGGTCATTCATGAAATCATACTTGGACAGTGGAGCGTTGTCGTAGCGATAATAAAAACCTGTCTTCGAGACCGGACCGGAGCCAGATGACCCACATCCAACTGGACCGGGACCAAGGCAGATCAGAAAGGAAGACTGTGCTGTAATATGGAAGGGTTTACACATAGCTGAAAATCTATAGGGATAGGGGTGTTAAAGATTTAGAAGACTACTACTGTGCTTTTTGTCATATTATATTATATTTTAAAGACAGTTTACAGCGGTTTAGAGGTTAACAAGGAGCTTTGAGTTCAGTTTTCAGCATATTCTCTTGTTCTGACATTGGCTGATTGAGGATAAATGAGAAAAACAACTCCAAAATTGGTCACATTTTCAAATCTGAAAGCAAAAATTGACTTTTGAAGATCCTGTATCATTGTTTCCCAAAGACTGAGCCGCGATCCAGGACTGCAATATACATGTACATACATCTCCAAGCACCGCCTTGCCTAACCAATTTTCTGATTATTGTTTTTCCTTGTTTAAAACTTGAGTACCGTATATTCCGGACTATAAGGCGCACTTAATTTTGTGAAAAATCAACAGTGCACCTTATAATCCGTTGAGCCTTATGTATTAATTCTGGTTGTGCTTACTGACCTCGAACAGATTTTCACACATATTCCACTGAGTCTTGTTCTTTAGGCCGACAGAAGCTGACCGCTCCGTAGTGAGTTTTCAAATTTTTTTAATCTCTTATAGTTTATGCAAATGAGCCATGTGGTTTTAAATTTAATTTCTGTAAAATGTAAACAAATGTGTGCAAAGCTTAATTAAATACATTATTACTCAATATATATTTGAGTCCTCCTCATAGGAAATAAAAAAGTCTCATGTCTCAAGTGTCGTCCGTTGGTTAAGTTTAATGCGCCTTCTAACTTGGTGTGCCTTATAGTCTGAAAAATACAGTAATACTACAGTAATAATTGTTCAGAGAGACATGATCACTCATTAATCCTCATTAATGTTCAATAATTTATTTTGTGATTTACAAATGTCTCTTGACTTAGGTTGCAAAGATTTTTAAGAGTTTTAAAATATGGGTCCTGAGAAAAAAAAAATTGGGAAACAGTGTCCTATATTCAGTGTTGGGGAATAACAGATTACATGTACCGGAGTTACGTAATCAGAGTACAAATTATGAGTAACTGTATTCAGTTACAGTTACTGTTTCAGTGAGTGGTAATTGGATTACAGTTACTTTGTTGAAATAAATGAATTACACGGCGGTATTTTCCTGTTTTCCCATTTTGGGCTAAATCCCCCTCTTTTTTTTTTCGGTAATTCCACTCATTGCCGGAAACTAAACCAGGACTAAACTAGTCTAAACCAGGACTAAACCAGGACTAAATCAGGACTAAAACAGGACTAAACCAGGTTTTAACAGGACTAAACGATGCTGCGCGGACGTGTCTCCTCATCTTCTATCAATAATATTTTTAATTTGGTGAAGTAAAGTCTGGGCTTTTCATTTTCTTTTATCAGACAAAACATCTTATGTCACGATATCCTGGTCTTTGCTTCTCTACAGCAAATCAAGTAATCCAAAGTATTCAGATTACATTACTCACTTTAAGTAATTTAATGGATTCCGTTACAAACTACATTTTGAGGTATGTAATCTGTAATCTGTAGGGGAATACATTTTAAAAGTCACCTTCCCAACACTGCTTATATTACACAGGACTGATTATTGTGAGCTTTTAGCCATGTTACTGTATAATGTTGTTACCTCATCAAAAAATACCTGGAGTTTGTGTTTTATTTCATTCGCACATGTTTGAGTAACCATTTATTATTAGTCTGTGTACACCTCCAAAGTAAAAAAAAAAAAAAAATGCTTGTTTCGTCGAAGAAATCATCTTAAATATGCAGAGTTTGTGTGTTAAACATGAAACAAAACACAACTCCAGGTCTGTTTTTGATGAGGACTGTACTGTAGATCAGAAAATATCACAATTTGAGCCCTTTAACTTGCCAAATCATTTCAGGAAACAGTGAGAGCTGCAGAAGTTCGTTTGGTTTTGAGGTGAAAAGGTTAAAAGCAAATCCCATTACCATAAATTGTATCAGTGTGGTGCGAATATTTGTGAAGGGCGTTTGTACTGTAGCTCTGTGTGTGGTTAGTCGTGTTTGATCAGCCTAAATTGCCTGAGGTCTGTGATTATGTGGGTGAATGGATGGTCTTCTATGGCCAGATATCACTTCCATTTACTCACTCGACAACCGTTTAATCAAAATGCAAAGATAAGTTAAACTGTGTTATTTTCCCACACACTTAAAATGCCTCGTTCGCTTTATCTCTGACCTCAAGTATCGTGCATATCTGTATTAGGCCGTATTGATACTTTGCAGGGATGTTCTGACACGCTCTGGGGGTGTTCTACGTGGATGTGTATTGGTGGAATGTTTATCAGATACCATGGAGTCACAAAGCACACATTAACAAACACTGTGAAATAAGTTTTAAGACCTGAAACATCAAAACAATAACAAAAAAATGACTTAAATAACACATTTTTATGAGCTTATCATCAATACGAGTGTTCATGGTCCAGTTAGATTTTTAACAAAAAGGCGAGAGTAACAAACTGAAAAACTTATGGGTGATTCTACCTAGATTGTGTCTGTAATATTCTTTAAGAGAGACATGTTTAAAGGGACAGTCTGAAATTTTGGACAGAGGACCTCATTTCGTAGTGAGCCAGAGTGTTGGAGACGTGTGGAGACACTTTTTTAAATATTCCATCCAGTCCTTGTATTTGCAGAGGTCGCTGGTGCTAGGCTAGTGCATGTCAATGGCCATAGTTATCCTGCCACTAAAAACAGTCTTACCCACTCCACAAAACACCCAAAGAATTTTTTTTATTACACCAGACTGTCGATGTAAATGTCTGTGTTGATAGAATAATGTTTGAAATAAAACTAACCTTGCATCGCATGAATCGTTGCATGTTGAGGGACTATTTTTTCATAAATCAGTCCGCCGCTGCTGAGCTTTCTATCAGGACGTACAACTCGCTGCTGCTCAGACATAAATCCTTCAAATGCAAGGTTGGTTTTACTTCTAAAATTATTCTATCGACACAGACATTTACATAAACAGTCTGGTGTAATAATAGATTTTCTTCAGGTGTTTTGTGGAGTGGGTAAGACTGTTTTTAGTGGCAGGATAACTATGGCCATTGACATGCACTAGCCTAGCACCAGCGACCTCTGCAAACACAAGGACTGGATGGAATATTTAAAAAAGTGTCTCCACACGTCTCCAACACTCTGGCTCACTAGGAAATGAGGTCCTATGTCCAAAATTCCAGACTGTCCCTTTAAGTTAGACTTTCTTGAGTCTGCAGCTGCTGACCCTTGTGTATTGCATGTGTTGGTTTGCGTATTTGTTCTTTCCTGTTTGCTGATCAATCAAATACTGTGAATAGTTAGTCACTTCATTAGCACATGTTCAGATGCTAATGAATCAGCTGAGCGGGAGTTGTCTGTTCACAGTCAAATAGGTCAACAGAAATATTCAATTTTATCTTTATATTAACTTCTTACAAATGTTGGATGTTTTACTTTTATTCCCATGTCAGTGTCAATGTAAAGAAAGTAAAAATGTGTTATAAAATGCTACAAAATGAGTCTACAAATGATGAAAATGATTTAACCTCTCCATATTCTCCCATTTAAGACCAGACACCTGTCTAACAAAATCAAATATAGTAAGTATTGTCTTGATTTGTTGTGATTAAAGACACACTATGGAACTTTGTTAGCGAATGGTTCATCACCTGCTTGTATATGAAGACGTTATTGAATTTAATCATGTTGCATTTAATCAGTTATTGTTTTTTAATGCCTTGAAAAACATGCATTCTTAGGCTACGTTTATATGAACAGAAGACGCAAAAGTTTTTTTTCTTAATCCGCGTTTAGATGAGTGTTTTCGGGAGGAAATCCGCGTGCATACGGTGTGTGGAATTTGATTGGTTATGTTTATACTTAAAGCAACAAGAGCATCTTTGGACGTACAGAAGTTTTCACACTATGTATTTTCATCAGCTCCTCCTCCCACAAAGTCGTCCCACCATCGACTGGTTCTCCAGGTCGCGTCCATATCCGTCTGACTCGACTGCAACGAACTGGTGCGTCCAGAATTTGACACAGATGATTGCAGATCCTTCTCTGTTCACTAATAGTGTCTCTGCAGATTCTGTACATTTGTTGGGAGCCTCCTGTAAGTTTATTACAGCTGCAAGAGACATATTTGTTTCTGTTACTTTATGTATGTGACGTAAACGTGTACGTGACGTGAGCAGGTCTGACCAGAGTTTTGCGTCTTGGGCAGTGTGGACGACAATGCTACGTCGAAGCGTATTCAACTTTTCCACTCTGGACGGTGGTTTCAGATTTTTGCGTTTTTAAGCCCCAAAAACGCCATCACAGTCTAAACGAAAGGCACTTCTGATAAAATATTTTGTATTTTTACCCGCAAGTGTTCTCGTGTAAACAGGCCCTTCACCTCTGCACAGATCTGAACTGGAGACAAGCCAATAATAAAGTGAAAAAGTTACGTAATGCATCTTTAAACACATAGATTCAACTTCTAATCCTAATTTTGTGACTTAACCAAATTCTTAACGATTACGCGACCACACAACACTAAAGGCGCTCACGTTTAACTGGTTTTACTGCGACGTTTACGGCCGTGCTTCAAATTAAGTCTTCAAAAAGCTCCACATTTAAACTTCCTCCTCCCTCCCTCCCTCCTTCCCCCTTCCCTCTCCCTCTGGTCCATATTTAGCCTGAGCCCACCAGCCGAGACCCTCCGCGGCTCTGGACTTAAACCAACAGGTCTGGGGCTTTACGGAGGTCAGAGGTCACTGTCTGACTCCGCTGCCCCGTGAAGAGGAGCAGATAATGGCTTCCTAATGACGGCTGTGTTGTTTCAGCCTGTGAGAGGGACCAGGGCACAGGCCGAACTCGGGATTATTGGAGTTTACGAGCGAGAAGAACAATATTGTCGCAAACTGAAGTTATGACTATAGTCTTTTCTTTGATGCCGATGTATAGACTGTAAATTCTGAGTTGTTTTAGCATTTAAAGGGCACATACTACGCCGTTTTATGACTCTAATGTTGTTTCTTCTGGAGCTTTGTTTTGTTTCGTTCGCACACGTTCAACACTCAAACCCTGCGTATTTCTTCTCTCCGTTCCACCTTGTGACGTCATGTAGTAAAACAGGAAGCGCTCCGTTGTGTTTTGTTTTTAAACTTCACAATCACTTGGAAAATTTCAGTCACCAGAATTGCCGATCTTTACTTAACAAAAGGTTAAAAAAAAAGGAGCTGTTAACTTGGAAAATTACAGCTTCGTGACATCACCAGGTGGAGCATAGCAATTTGAGCTTTGGAGTTGTAGACAGAGTAATAAAAGGTTACTCAAACGTGTGTGAGTGAAACAAAGTGCAGCTCCAGATGTGTTTTTGATGAGGTAACAACATTATAACACGGCTTAAAGCGCACAAGAGTCAATTTTGTGTATTATAGGGCCTTTAAATGAACTGCACCCTGCACTATGACTGAACCTGCAGAAAGAAAACACACACAAGTTTTTTTATTCTCAGTTTATAGAAAGGCCTCATGTAGAAGCTCAGAACCTCCAGAATTCCCTTCCTGAGCTGCAGAGGCTGCACTAGCACTGACCCATGAGTGGCTATAGGTGCTGAGGTTTAGGTAGAGACTAGGAGTGTAATGGTACATGTATTCGTGCTGAACCGTTTCGGTACGGGACGTTCGGTTCGGTGCAGGACTGTGCATGAGTGAATTTGAGCAATTTGTGTGTGTTTATTTTCGGCCACTACATGTGCCGAATATATTATATTACACGTTACAAGTAAAGAATTTATTTTTGTTACTTTTTGGTTATTGGTAGTTTAGATTTCTTTGTTTCTATGATAGATACAGTAGGCAACTCCTTTAATTTACAGTGCACCTCATGTTTTAATCAACAACTAACTATATTATCACATATTTTGAGACATTTTTTTTTTTTACTTTGCAGCTCATAATTTCATCAACATTCCTTGTGGGGGGTGTGACGCTAACTGTAGCCGAGCTATAGGCGAGTTTCATTGTTGACAAAAAGCGCGCGTTGCATGCTGGGAATTATTTTGGTCGGCGGCAAGAAACACTAATTCAACATGACAGGACGGAGCGAGAAAGCACGTAAAGGGTATTGATCCCGGTTATTTATCCACTCTAACGGCAGAGGACCCAAGACGATTTGACCAGAAATTGGTCATAAGCATCGATGGAGCCAAATCACCCTTTTCAACCCCGACAAAAGGTGAACCAAACCAAATTTCTGGTCAGAATCGCCAACTACCTGGACAAATATTCACTTGGTCGATATCCACAATGACTTGGTGGAAACTCCTGGGCCATTCACAGCAGAAAAGATGAAAACCTCCAAGAGTCTCGATGTGTTGTTGAACTTGTTGGAGTCCACGGTTTGTTAGGATCTTCTACGTTTGCTCTGCGAATGTTTGAAAGACGTTTAATTCACCGTTAGCGGTTCTTTTCACTCAGTATACGAAAAAGACATTTTCCTTCTTCCGTGCTTCTATTTGTGCATCCGATAATGCAGCAGGAATTTACCATTATCAGGGGATAAATACGCGAGGTTACGCACTGTGTTTGACCGATATTGTGTTTCTTGCCTCCGACCAAAATATTTCCCAGCATGCTTTTAATAACAATGACGTCAGCTGAAACTCGCCTATACTGAGGCTCGGTTCGTTAATATTCACAAGGGAACTCTTCCGTGATTGGGCTGTCAGTGTTTCCCGCAGCGCTTTATAGTTAGGGCGACCAACTTGGCAACAATATCCCCCGCCTTGACTACATCCCTCCAAACCACGTAAATCCTCGTAAAACTACGGTCGTTGCACCCCAGTCTTCACTTTTGCCTTTCGCCGCCACAAAATCTCCCCCCAAGTTTGTTTTCTGGCCAAAAATATGAAGACTGAGTAAAACTTCATGCTGGAACTGTTAGCGCTACACAAGTTTTATTACTGTTATTGTTACTGTTATTTTTTATAACATTTCATAACTTATTAATATTATCTAACAGCACTTTGCATTTATTTTATTTTCCCGTTTGTATAATGTTAAAACAAATTGTTGGTTTAATAAACACACAAACGGTTTTGCCTTTTGTTCCCATATTGTACCGAAACCGAACCAAACCGTGAACTCAAAACCAAAGTATTTACCGAACTGTGATTTTTGTGTCCCGTTACATTCCTAGTAGTGACCATTCAAATCAGAGAGCGATGTTTTAGGTTTAAACCAACTGGATTTCAACACTGAACCTGACAACCCAAATTAAAGACTTATGTAAGACTCATTCTGCTTTCTGATTGGAAAATGGTCTTGAGAACCCAAACACAAAGCTGTTTGATTTGTACGTGTTTACCTAATTTCTGACAATTTATAAGCAATTCTCAGCCATTGCAACAAAGAGAGACTGTGAGACGAATCCGAGCAAGGATCTGCCACTCCACAAACTCAAGTTTCTCCTTTTAAAAATAGCCTTAAAAGTGTGTTTCCACTGTAGATATGCCCAGAGGAAAGAGTCACTGATTGATTGTCTCTGGTAGTGATAAAAGCAAAGTGGAAAAAGCATGCTCAAACTCAATAGAGACGCATTATATAAGACAAGAACAATGTAAAAGTTTAAAGGACTCTAGACTGACACGTCCCTCGGAGACGCAGGACCGGGTCAAATTGCATTATTGTTGAAAATCCGCTGACATAACATTTTAAACCAACTGGAATACATCTGTAAATAATTGGCTGCACGGCTAGCCCCCAAAACCGAAACCATGTGACGAGGAGGGTACAAAACAGGAATCACTAAATCTGCCCGTAAACTATTTTGAGAATTGGACCGAGAGTTATCGTGAAGTAAGATACATGTGTGTTCAAAAACGCAGGAATCTTAAGACAAAGACAGGAAATGTAGCTTTGTTTTTGTTTATTTGTACAAAAGGCTTCAAGTGGCGGCTATTTTTGTCAATGGAAATGCACTGTTTAGTTTTACAGGCACAATATCAGTCAAAACTTTGGACACATTTCTTTTATGTTTCTACTTTATTTCCATAATTATTTACATTGTAGGTTCTCACCAAAACTGTGAATGAACACATGTGGAGTGTAGTAAACAAAAATAAAGTTGTTATGATTACTAAAGGAAACTAAGGAAACATCTAGATGAGAGAGAGATCATTAATCCATGTATCGTTTGTTCTTTTTAAAAAAAAAAAAAAAACTAAAAATAAGAAAACGAGAAAAGAACAATTTTCTTCATTATTTGGCTCCAAAACCAAAATGAAAAAATGGATAACGTCTCAGTCCTGCTCTGGTCCCGGTCTCAGTCCTGGTCTGATTTCGGTCTGGTCCCGGTCTGGTCCAGGTCTCAGTCCTGGTCTCAGTCCCGGCCTCAGTCCTAGTCTCAGTCCTGGTCTCAGTCCCGGTCTCAGTCCCGGCCTCAGTCCTAGTCTCAGTCCTGGTCTCAGTCCCGGTCTCAGTCCCGGTCTCAGTCCCGGTCTCAGTCCTGATCTCAGTCCTGGTCTGGTCCCGGCTTCAGTCCTTGTCTCAGTCCTGGTCTCAGTCCTGGTCTCAGTCCTGGTCTGGTCCTGATCCAACAGTCTACGCGGGGGCACCTCCAGGCCCGTCCCGACACTCAGTCCTGGTTCAGTCCTGGTTCAGTTCTGGTTTAGACCTGGTTTGGACCTGGTTTAGTTCTGTTTTAGTCCTGTAACTGACAACACAAATCTTTATTATTTTTTTTCATTTTGGTTTTGGAGACAAATAATGAAGAAAATAGCTTTTTTTATTTTTTATTTTTTTTTTAATTATTATTATTTTTGGCTCTTCTCAATGGCCTTTGTGCCTCAGTCAAAGGTCTCAGGTCAGTTTAACAGGAGGACTCGTCAGGTCGGGTCAGCAGATCAGCAGAGGAGCAGATTGAGGAGAGGCAGAGCCGGAAACTAGGGGTGTTATGGTTCATGTGTTTGTGTCAAACTGTTTTGGTGCAGGACGTTTGGTTCGGTGTGAATGTGCTCAATTTGTGTGTGTTTACATTCCTCCACTACATGTGCATCTACACGAAAGGCTCGACGCTTTAATATTCTCAATGAATCTCGTCCGTGATTGTGAGGGCAGTGTTTCCCACAGTGCTTTATAGTTAGGGCGGCCACCTTGACAAACAATTGCCCCCCTCCTTGACTACGTCCCTCCAAACCACGTGAATCCTCGCAAAACTACTGTCGTCGCACCCTGGTCCTCACTTTCACCTTTCGTCGGCACAGAATCTGAATTTACTGCAGACAATATGGTCAAGTAGTTTTTTTCTGGCCAAAAATATGAAGATTGAGTAAAACTTCATGCTGGAACCGTTAGTGCTGCGCTTAACATTTTAAAAAGTTTTGTTTACCGTTTACAAGGAATTTATTTTTTAGAATATTTCATACATTTGTTACTTATTTGAGAATATTGTATTTAACGTATTAGTATTAACAAGCAGTACTTTGCATTTCTTTTATTTTGTCGTTGCAAATGGTTCTGCATTTTGTTCCCATACTGTACTGAAAATGAACAGAACCGTGACCTCAAAACGGAGATACGTACCAAACCGTGACTTTTGTTTACCGTTACACCCCCCACCAAAAGTGTCCCTTCTTCTCTCTCTCCACATCAGCCTCCAGGGGGCGCCAGGTGAACACAACAGGAAAGATCTTGTTCTTATTCCACTTTGGTGTTTCGGAGTATTTCTTCTAGAAGGTCTGCTGTCACATTTGCTGCCACATATGGTGTCAAAAAGCCTGTAACAAATGTCCATGATACTAATTAAAGCTCCAATACTTCTAGTTCTTAAAGTTTGTTGAAGCGATTGTGTTAGCGAAGAGTTAATTTTCACAAAGAGATGAGATGTGTTTCTAACAACAAAACTAGTGTTATGCTGTTGCAGTTTCAAGTTTTGGACATTTTTATTGCCCCCATAAGAAATTTCATTGGCGGTAGCAAAACGAGCATGAAATGTGGAAAATAAAAGCAGAAAGTGATATATATGCAACAGTTTAGGACAGGATACTGGACTCATTTCACAAAAACAGTTAATACTAGATTTAACAAATTTATTTCGTTTGAAATTCATAATTTTACATCCTGGTTGGACTGGGGCAGCGGATGTGACTTGACTTGTAACTTGTTTGCATCATAGTCAGTGTTGGAGAGTAACAGATTACATGTACTGGAGTTATGTAATCAGAGTACAAATTATGAGTAACTGTATTCAGTTACAGTTACTGTTTCAGTGAGTGGTAATTGGATTACAGTTACTTTGTTGAAATAAATGGATTACATGGCGGGATTTTCCTATTTTCACATTTTGGGCTAAACCAGGTCTAAAACCAGAACTAAACTAGGACTAAAACCAGGACTAAACCAGGACTAAACTAGGACTAAACCAGGACTAAACCAGGTCTAAAACCAGAACTAAACTAGGACTAAAACCAGGACTAAACCAGGACTAAACTAGGACTAAACCAGGACTAAACCAGAACTAAACCAGGTCTAAAACCAGGACTAAACTAGGACTAAACCAGGACTAAAACCAGGCCTAAAACCAGCACTAAACCAGGACTGGACTAAACCCAGACTAAACCAGGACTAAAACCAGCACTAACCAGAACTAAAACCAGGACTAAACCAGGACAAAACCAGGTCTAAACCAGGACTAAACCAGAACTAAAACCAGGACTAAACCAGAACTAAAACCCGGACTAAACCAGGACTAAAACAGGTCTAAACCAGCACTAAACAAAGACTAAACCAGAACTAAAACACGGACTAAACCAGGACTAAACCAGGTCTAAACCAGTCTAAACCAGACTAAACAAGGACTAAACCAGAACTAAAACCCGGACTAAACCAGGACTAACGCAGGTCTAAACCAACACTAAACCAAGACTAAACCTGGACTAAACTAAGACTAAAACCAGAACTAAAACCAGGATTAATCCCGGACTAAACTAGGACTAAACTAACACAATATGACACTAACAGTAGGTGGACATAACTGAAGGCAGCAGTGATCTCATATAGAAATAATTCTTCTATCAATAATATTTTTAAAATGCTTAAGTAAAATCTGGGCTTTTTATTTTCTTTTAGCAGATAAAACATCTCATGTTAACAGATCCTCGTCTTTGTTTCTCTACAGCAAACAAAAGTCTGTTCACGGAGATTTGGGCTCAACAGACAATTTGAAGAGAACAAACACGAATTTTCAGGATGAGGTTGTTACATTCATGTAGTTTTAAAAAAGCATGACAATATCAAGTAATCCAAAGTATTTAGATTACGTTACTCACCTTAAGTAATTTAATGGATTATGTTACAAACTACATTTTGGGGTATGTAATCTGTAATCTGTAGGAGAATACATTTTAAAAGTCACCTTCCAAACACTGATTATAGGAACATAGCAAATGCCAAAGCTACACACAAGAGTCATTATGTCTGTAAGAAATAAAAAAAAAACTTGGTTCTAGGACTTGAATGGCTAAACTAATTATTTTCACTGAAACATAATGTCTTGATAATGCAGTTGAACTTCATTACAAACCTATTAAACACTGCGCTGATGTCGTTTCTTCGCGGTGCTCGTGTCCCGGCCTTAATCTACTGAACTAACAGCTCGTTTCACTGTTGTTTCATCGGAGTCACTGAAGCCTAACAGCCTTTATTTTCCGTCTCAGAGTCTCCCCGTTTAAATGACTGTAGCTTTAATGTGGCTCTCCTGCTCTGATCTGCAGATGCGGACATGCTTTGGGGATGAAACGTTTTTGTTTGTGGTTATTTTCTGATAATGAATCTCTCAATCTTTCACCACGGCATTAATGAGAAAACTTAAAAGCCCCTAAAGCTTCAGATCTGGCCACAGATTTAAGCCCGGTTCTCAGCTGATACACTGGGTGACCTTACAAGAGCAGGAAAAAGTGTGATTGTTCGTGGCTGAGTCGCAAGCACTTTCTCCTCACAGCAAGAAGGTTCCGGTTTGGAGTCCTGGGACTTCCTGTGTGGAGTTTGCATGTTCTCCCATCAAACCAACACGGCAAAAAGATGGTCTGATACAGATCTTAAAAATGAATGTCTGGAGAAAATTTAAAAGTAATGGGAAGATGAAATTGGTAAAGAATTAGATGAAGATGATTGGAAGGCTGTACTAGAGCCCTGCAGTCCTTCCTTCCAAGTACGCCACGTGAACAGTCCCCACGCGTCCGGTACGCCACGCAGACAGTCCTTCCTTCCGTATGCCACGCAAACAGTCCCCTTGCATCCAGTACGCCGCACGAACAGTCCTCCCGCGTCCAGTACGGCACGCGAACAGTCCCCCCGCATCCCTTACGCCACCCGAACAGTCCCCCCGCATCCAGTACGCCGCCCGAACAGTCCCCCCCGCGTCCAGTACGCCGCCCGAACAGTCCCCCCGCGTCCAGTACGCCGCCCGAACAGTCCCCCCGCGTCCAGTACGCCGCCCGAACAGTCCCCCCGCCCCCGTCCGGTACGCCTCCCAAACAGTCCCCCCGCATCCAGTACGCCGCCCGAACAGTCCCCCCGCGTCCAGTACGCCACCCGAACAGTCCCCCCGCATCCAGTACGCCGCCCGCCCGAACAGTCCCCCCGCGTCCGTACGCCGCCCCGAACAGTCCCCCCGCATCCAGTACGCCGCCCGAACAGTCCCCCCGCGTCCGGTACGCCGCCCGAACAGTCCCCCGCGTCCAGTACGCCACCCGAACAGTCCCCCCGCATCCCTTACGCCACCCGAACAGTCCCCCGCATCCCTTACGCCACCCGAACAGTCCCCCCGTGTCCAGTACGCCGCCCGAACAGTCCCCCCCGTCCGGTACGCCTCCCAAACAGTCCCCCCGCATCCTGTACGCCACGCGAACAGTCCCCCCGCGTTAAGTACACCATGCGAACAGTCCCCATTAAACCAGAACTAAACCAGAACTAAACCAGGACTAAACCAGGTCTAAAAACAGGTCTAAAACCAGGACTAAAACAGGATTTAGCCAGGACTTAACCATGCCGCCGGACCGCCCACCGCGCCTCCTCCCATACGCAGCCCAATTCCTTTCGCTTCTCCGTGTTTGATAGAGTTTAAGAAAGCAAAGGTTCCCATCCTGCGGGACGTGCGGGCGGGCGCGGGACAAAATATCACAGATGTGGGCGGGAGCGGGACTGAAAATTACAATTCTTTTCGGGAGCGGGACTCAAAATTGTGTCCCGCGCAGACCTCTAGGGTGTACTTTCACAAATAAACAACAGTTCTTCGCGTTGCAAACTTAATTTAATACAATTTAAAGATAGTTCACCGTATTTATTAGACCAAACATAGACTCTCCAAAATATAATCTGATGCAAAATGTCCCCCGCAAACATGACGCAAACGTTTTGGTCTTGTCCTCAACTAAAACATTTCTGGATAGCCATTTGCGAACACCTTGCAGATGGTCTGGGAACTGCCTTGACCCCTTCTGTTGTTCTAGCTATACTTAGAATACCACCCAACCAATATAACAGACGCGACATGGTGAGTGTCTCCTTTTCAACTCTTACAGCCAGAAGAAGGATCCTATTAGAATGGAAGTCACCGCCTGCTCCAAAAGCCTCACAGTGGCCTGACCTCATGTCGTTTCTTGGCCTTGAAAAAATGAAATATGACTGGAGAGGCCAACCAACTAAATTTCACGTTGTGTGGGGCTCTAAAATCAAATATACACCATCTCTCAACTTTCTGACCACGACTATTGACTCAACACGTGGCTTTCTTTAACATTTTCTCTAACATTACCTTTTATTTTGTACGAGCATAAACAATAAAGCCGGATTTCTAACATTTACCATTTATTTTTCTAACATTTATCAGTAAAGTACATCCAGCACCAAGAGAAATGATCCCTCAACGCACTGCGATAGTGTTGTCCGGTCCAGTCTGGCTATTCTTCCGTTGTAGGGAGTATTACATCTGTCATGACCTAGGCTAAAAGATAACAAGGACTGAGCTGGCAGTGAAAGTGAATTAAATCTAACAGTAAAACGATAGCGGTTGTATTAAAACTAGAATGTTTAAACCACGGATTGTATAAAGAAGTGGACCTGAAGTGACCCAAATCTGATTTTTTTCGTCCCGATGTGACCTGTGTCTGATCTTTTAAAGACAGTCTGAACGACACAGATCTGAGTTTTTCAGGCCACTTCGATATGTGCTCCTAAAACCGATACATATCTGATCTTTGTCATGGTTCATGCTTTGTAATGGTTGTTTTCGCTTGTTTTGGTGCATCTTTTTCCTTTAGTGCAGCGTGCCCTTGGTGGTTTATTTTGAAATCTGTCCTGTCTGCTTGTAGTTTTGAGTTTTACTTCCTGTCTGTTGATTGTTTGCCCCGTCCTAATGTGTTGTATTTGTGTATCTGTGTGCTTATTTACCCTGTGTTTTCCTCTGCCCTTTGTTGGTCCATTGTCATTGTCAGTATCTTGTCTTGTTCTGTCATGGCAGTTTAGTTTAGAATTTTTGGATTTATGGATTTTTGGATCTTTCTGTGTTTTTTATTAAAGAACTTTAACAGCAGTCCTACATCTTAGATCCTCCCTCTGTTTCTACGTACGACTTCAGTCTGAACGGCCAGGTCGCATTCATCCCACCTCCACGTCAGGCTCGGAGTCTAGTCAATGGAGGGAAAGCGAGTTTAGCGAGTTTAATATTTGGGGGAATTGCTGACTTCAGGCCAAATTGGAGGGGTCTTATCGGAATTGGGCGGTTTTTGAAATGTCCAAGCGCAGTTACAGACGGTCCTGGCTCCAATGTCAATGAAAAATAAACATCCTGCGAGCCAAATACAAGGAGGCTGAAGTCTCAAACAAACGAAGCAGCCGTGGACGTGTAACCTGTCCATTTTACAAAGAATTGGACCATATTTTGGGAGACAAAGCCAACGTTTAGGCGACTTCCGTAAACACTGAGCACACTTGCAATGTGTGACGTCGTTGTGTCCTCCAATGCACATGCGGGACACTTTTGGGGCATTTAAAGTTCACACTGGAGATCACATACAAGTCGCATTTAACTAGAAATGTGAACGACGATCGCAAAAAAAAAAAAAAAATTCACAAAAAGTCAAAATTGAGCATTAAGCCCTGCAGTGTGAACATGGCCTTTGTGAGTGTGACGTTACCCATAGTGTTCAGCTCCAGTCAAATGAAGCTCACTGAGGTTACGTTTACACTGAAACAAATCACCATATCACTGTATCACCATAATGGGAACAATTTGCATCCAGACACGTTGTTTCTGTGTCCGTTCCCTATCCACACAGTAACGCGAAACCACCTGAAACACTAGTCACATGACTCGGATGGCGTCACATTGTCGTCACGTGGGCGGTAAAAACAAGGAAGTGGAGCACCGTGTCCGAAGGTGCAGCAGTCGATCTCGAGCCGTGGAAGGTGGCGAGCTTGAACGTAGTACCGTATTTTCCACACTATTAGGCTCTCTGGATTATAAGACGCACTGTCATTAAATGGTCTATTTTCAAACTTTTTTCACAAATAAACCGCACCGGACTTTATACGAAACACAACAGTTGGATGGGTCAGTGGGACTTTGTTTGGCGCGTTCACGGTGACTCTGGGCTTTGTTCAGTTGTGGCTTGTAGGGAGGGTGCTGTCTGGGACCAACGGATCGGTGGCAGTGACTCGGTTGTGACTCAGATTGGCACATCGGACTCGCTTTTTCGGTTGGTTCCTCGTCGGCGTGGAGTGATGAGTGTGGCTGCGGGTGTTTGTCGATGTGCGGTCGCTGTCTGCTCCGTGTGTGTTTGCGTGCGCTGCGGGTGGTGCGGCTTTGTAATTTACTGAAGTCGTGCTGGGACACCGAGTGGATTCGTGTACGGGACGCTCTGGATTGCGCGGCTCGCGACCGTTTTTTGATGCGGTTAGAGGCTTAAGATCGCGTCTAATGACCCGGAAAATATGGTAAATAGTTCTAGCTCCGCTGTTTCCCGTTTGTCTGTGGTTTGTTTCCTGCAGTAGCGTCACATGATCGATGTCACAAACCCAGCGAATCAGGAAGGAGCGAGTTACAGTGACGTGGTCCAGTAAAGACACAATTAGAGCTCCTACATCAGTGTATCAGCGTTTTCAGGCGTCCAAACAGTGCCGGATCAGATCTGTACTCAGATGAATTCATGGGAGCTGGCTGCACCAAATCGTTTCGTCTCTGGAGCCGTTTTCCATCATATTAATGTGGACAAACACTGCATCCACAACGAAAACAACTCAAATACGAACTAGTGTGGACGGGCCCTGAGGCTTGCAGTTACAGGACAAATTTGTTTCATATCAAAATTTATTTATTTACAGGACAAAATGGTGAAATAAAAACACCAGGATCACCTTTTTTTGAGCAAGTGCAGCTTACAACACAAAGAAAAATCAGTCATTCGTATTTGGCTGCAGTCTGACACATTTTTGTCCATTCGACCTCTGTTTTCTTGTAGTAACATTGTCAGTATTTCCTTGGACGTGAGTAAAGGTCATTCAGTGGTTGCTACTTCAAATATTTTGCAGAAAACTTGGAGAGCGAACAGTGGAGCTTGTGTGGAGCTCCTGAGCCCGTCCGGCCCCTCGTCAGCGGGGTTTAAGCGTCATCAGAGGTTCATTTTGGTTCACGTAAAATGTTTGTGTTTTTGTTTGTGGTACAGACAGACTTCCTGACTTTGAAGCAGGTGTTTATGGATGAAATTATGGGATTTGTAATGAAGCTGAAACAGGAGAGAGTCTGTGAGTTTGAGCCGCGAGTGAAGTCATGGAGAGTCTGAACTGTGCTGAGTCATGACGAGACAAGGACGCGCTGTTGGACCAGGTGTTAATGACTGAACATTTCACACACCACACACCGTCAAAACAAATAAGCTCAAATACTGTAAATCTCACACAAACTAAACAAATATATCATTGTTACAGTACAGAAGATGCTTTGTGTTTTGTGTTTTTTGTTTATTTCATACAGGTTTTGTTTAAATTTTACAGAAAAAATGCTTTAAAACAATTACACTGTCTCTTGATTTTCAAATAAATAATAATTTTCTCAAATAAATAAATATACAAGTACAATAAATATATATATATATATATATATATATATATATATATATATATATATATATATATATATATATATATATATATATAATATATATTTTTTTTTTTTTTTTTTTTTTAAGTGAGTACTAATTATTTATATGGTCAATAAGCACAATGGCACACTTGATTTTAAGTTGGTTTTTTTTTTTTCAAATTTTGTTCAAATTTTACAGGAAAAAATGTGAGAAAAAAAAGAAAAAGAGGAAATATATATATAATTGTTACAGTATGGTAGCTTTTTTATTTTAATGAGTATTAATTAATTATATGTTCAACAAGCACAACAAGCTTAAGTTTTATTTTTATTAATTAATTAATTATCCATCCATCCATCCATTTTCGTCCGCTTATCCGGGGCCGGGTCGCGGGGGCAGCAGCCTAAGCAGGGACTCCCAGACTTCCTTCACCCAGACACGTCCTCCAGGAGAGGAGTTTTGTAGGAAGAAATATGGGGGGGGGGTCATATATTGTATTACAGTACAATATATGACATTTGATTTTTTTTTTTTGAGTAATAATTGGGTATATGGTTATTATTATTATTTTTTTAACTATTTTTGTTTATTTTATTTATGTATTTATTTATTTCAGGTTTTGTTAAAATTTTAAACAAGTAAAAAAATGTGTGTGTGTGGGGGGGTAAATTAATAAATATATATAATTGTTACAGTATAGTATATGATTTTTTTTATTATTATTATTTTACTTAGTAATATTTAATTTTATGGTAGACAAGTAAAGGTAGGTACTTGCTTTTAACATAAATGCTGCTGTTTTTGTTTATTTCATACAGGTTTTGTTCAAATATTACAGGAAAATTTTACCAAAAAAAAAACATAAAATATATAATTGTTACAGTACAGAAGATGCTTTTTTCATTTTACTGAGTAATAATTTATATAGGGTAGACAAGCAAATATAGGTACTTGATTTTAACGTTAATGCTGCTGTTTTTTGTTTATTTCAGACAGGTTTTGTTTAACTTAGCTCAAAAGTAAAATGTGTAGAAACATAGCAAATATATAGAATTTTTCCAGAGCAGATACTTTTTATTTTAGGGAGTCATTAATTTATTAAATATGATGTTCACAAGCGATTATACAGACTTAAGTTTAAGATTAATGCTCTTTTTCCCAACAGGTTTTGATGAAATGTTTTAGGAAACGTTTTTTGTTTGTTTTTTTACAGCACAGTAGATACATTTTTATTTTTTTCCAGTTTAGTTAGTGATAATTGATTTTACAGATATGTTATGGAGAAGCAATGTACAGACTGTTGCATTCAAGTCTGTTCTTTTACAGTAACGTTTTGCTGCTCACCGCTTTCACTTTAAGATTGAACTCTGTGTTTTTATCCATTGAAATATAATAATTAGTTTTTCATAAATATGTTGTTACTGGCTTTATGTAACAACCATTAGACTGACTTATGAAAGACAGATTCGTGTTTATGTTTATTTATGTAAAATGGGTCAGTGCACTTTAATTGCCCCGTGTTAGTACAAGATAAGTGAGTAAATGTGCCAGATTTACCCACACAGACGCATTTTCATCCACAGCCCCTTTATCAGGACACAGAACAGGACACAACAGGCACAAGCGTTACACCAAAAGCAATAGATTTTTAATGATACGAAGCTTGTAACAAAAACAGATGTATTTTACGGCAGGTATTGTTTGAACTGATACAGATCTCACATGAGAAACAGCAGTGATTTAACAGAGAGCGCTGTGGTTTTAATACAGTCAAGTCTTAACGTACCTGTGTGTTTGTGTGTGTTTGTGTGTGTTGTGTGTGTTTGTGTGTTTGTGTGCGTGTTGTGGTGCAGACCATGTCTGTACAGATGTATGGGGCCTGTGGGGGCTTGTTTTTAATAACAGGGGGATTCCAAAGTGTGGACAGGTTTGTGGAAAAATGCATTTCTTCATTCATTCATAAATACTAGTACCACTGCTCCTCTGACTGCGAGCTGTTACTCATCTGTGTTCTGTAGTATGTTATAGAGCAGGTATCGCCAGCTTAAATTTAGGATTTCGGTCTTTAAATTTGTAACATTTCTAGTGAAGGGTCTGCTGTGTGTTTGTCTCCATGGTAGGTGACGTTCAGACTGCAGGGCTTAATGCTCAGTTTGGATTTTTTTCATAAAATCCGTTTGTTTTTTTGCGAGGTCGTTCACTTTTCCAATTAGGTGTGACCTGTATGTGATCTCCAGTGTGAACATTAAACGTTTTAAGGAGGGGATTGAGAAAGAGAAGAACGAGGTGGTGGGATTGATGTGTGCTTCAGTGCTTCACTGACATGGAGTTCATACACAGTTTTCATATTTTCATACACACTTTTCACTTTCTTTCAGTTTCCGCCTACTTCAGAGCAGAATAGTGACATTTGTCGCTTGTTGTTGACGTGTAGGTGGGATGGATGTGTCCTGGCCGTTCAGACTGAAGTCGCATGTCAGAAGATCAGATATGTATCGGTTTTAGGAGCACATATCCAAGTGTCCTGGGTCACATTTGAAAAAATCTGACTGTCATTAAAAGATCAGATACAGGTTGCATAGGGGTGAAGAAATTGGATTTGGGTCACTTCAGGCTGCAGTCTGAACATAGTCGACATGTTATTGCTTCATCTAGAACAGGGTGTCCAGACTTTTTTCATCAAGGGCCACATCTCTAAACACAGACGAAGCAGAGGGATGATCGAGGGCTGTAGACTGGAGCTCAATACAGTGAATAATTCAAATATGTGCCTGTTTAACACGTTAGAATGAGA